>NC_043005.1:9286472-9296472 GCF_006345805.1 Octopus sinensis | reverse complement strand
AAAATGTTATAACAGATTCTTTTAAAAAATAAACACATTAGTTAAAATCAGGCTGGTGAGTTCTAATACAGAGATGACAAACTTTACAGTCTTTCTAGATTCCACATGTTTTAATCAAGCAAAAGAAATCTTGAGAAATACTACTTGAGCAATGGACACAAAATATGCAAGAAAGTAAATATGAAATATTACAATATGATTCTGTTTTAGGTTACACATTTAAAAGTTATTCCAAACCGTTTTATCAATATAACCATAAAGAAAGAGCAATTATTCAGCCGACGCAGACATGTTCGGTCCATTCTTTTTTACAGTAGTTTGCTTCTGTTCTGACGTCGACTTTGCTACGAAAACGTTTACAGTAGCGCTCATAATGGTGAATTATCAGAAACGATAATGTGGTATTGAGATTTAGCTAAGCAATGTAAATGCAGACTAACATCCATTGCTAGTTTCAAGTTTTCATTTGATCACTTCACATTCACTTATGTAGCGAATGATTTCAATATGCCAACTATGTTTCTATCAGATAGATGGGTTTGCGTTTTATGAAGTGTAAATCAATACTTAAATAAATATTTGCCTACTAGTGTAGAGAAAAAACTATGGAAGCAGATATTCGGAGATAAATATTAGAATCTATAATGAGTAAAATTGATAAGTACGTACTGGAATATACAGAGGTAGAATGAAAAACAAAATTAGGCGGAGGGAAGAAAGGTGTGAGGTTTAGAGTGAGATGTAAAAGGAGCTGTTGTGGATGACATGAAGACAAGCACGTTCTTGCTATTTAGGGGTGTGATTACAAGTTCGCATTTTGGGGATAAAGTTTTATTCTTAATGCTAAGCTTCCTAAAATGAACATTAACTTCGCATTTTGCAGTTTCTCTCTCGATTTCTGCAGCTGAATATGCCTTGCGTGAATTTAAAAGAATAATATAGCAAATAGTATGTACAGTTGTGTTTCGAAAACAATGTACGTAGTAACACCATCGCCTTGTTATGTCGAAGATACAAGGTGCATCTCAGACTTTCGAGAATTTTGTAGGAGAGACATTTATTTATTTACTTCAAATAATTATAAAACTCTAATCTTCTTCGAAGTAAAATCCTTTGACTTCCATTCTCTTGTAGCGCTCCAGTCATTTGCAGAGCCTCCATGGAGGTCTTCGTTCAAGACCCTTGCCTCTGTCTCCTTCAGCTTGTCAATGTCTGAAAACGACTACCGTTGGAGTTCTCCTTCATCTTGGAGAACACACAAAAATCACTGGAAGCAAATTCTGGACTGTAGGGAGGGTGTAGTGGATAGAAATGATGCCATTGCTCTCGAGAAAAAGGATCATAATAGACTGAATGGTGGACTTGCTTTCTCAGACCTTCTCAAGTCTCAAGGAACCAGAATGCTTCAATCGGGCACTTTGTCTATTAGCCACTGGATCATAACAGTCGAGTCAGCTTTCGTCGCAGGTCATCAGAGACTAAAGTACATTGATTGTCACACGTCCTCAGAGAGAAAATACTTTAACTGTCACAAGTCATCAAAGGCTAAAGGCTTTGACTGGATGTAGTGAACTCAATAATTTTCCTGTTATCAGCAACGCATTTTTTCTTCTGTCTGTCATTGAGCACTCTAGGAAGAAACTTTCCATAAATGTTTTGAATGTTGAGACCTTCATGAATAATTCTGTGTATAGTTTCCACACCAACTCTAAAGAGAATTCTTGCAACCAGCTCTGATGTTCTGACGTCCTTCCCCTTCTCATATCTCCCATCTTTTCTTATCTCATCTCTACCATCCTTAATAAGCAGTTGCTCGGCTCATGAAATACTCCAGGCGTCTCATGGATTAATTTGTTTGAATTTCTGTAGCAATTGTGCCAAGTTTAACAGAAACCTTTATTGCATAGGGAGCTTCCAAACCGTTTTAATATCCCTACAGCATTCTACAACCTAGTCAACTATGACATGCAGTGTATTGTAGGGTGTGTCCAAAGGCTGTTACAGCTCTCTCCTTCAATCTGGATGAAAGGTTTGCTGCTCGGGTTATTAGATGTCTAGTAACGAAACGCTAAAATTAAAATAATCCAGGACAGTCTAAAAAGGTTTCTAAGCTTCAGGAATATACTTCGTTCATTCAATTTAAATTTATCTGTATATGAGTTGGTGTGTGTATATGTCTCTGTACACGGGTGAGTGTGGTTGGTTGTGTGTACGTATGTGTGTGGTGAGTTATATGTAAAATATAGAATAGAGTCTCGCCCCATGCTTAAGAAATGTTGTTCGTGATTTCTTATTTTTACGATCCCACAGCGTTGCGCTTTGAGTAAGTGTCATCCTTTTCTTGCTCTGTGAGTAACTTTGAGTTGACAGAAATTTAGTAGATGCCCGCCAGATGGATTGTACCTTTTACACAACGTCTAGCCTTTTATACATGTGTGTATGTGTGTGTGTGTGTGTGCGTGCGCGCATGTGTGTAAGATGTATATTAATAATCAGGTTTCTTTCTATTTTGGCCTCAAATCCTGCTATACCTATTTCTTTACTACCCACAAGGGGCTAAACATAGAGGGGACAAACAAGGACAGACAAAGGGATTAAGTCGATTACATCGACCCTAGTGCGTAACTGGTACTTAATTTATCGATCCCGAAAGGATGAAAGGCAAAGTCGACCTCGGCGGAATTTGAACTCAGAACGTAGCGGCAGACGAAATACGGCTACGCATTTCGTCCGGCGTGCTAACGGTTCTGCCAGCTTGCCGCTTTATCCTGCTATACCGTGTTTAAGCTGTATCGTTCCACGGTCAATTAAAATTAGTATAGCTTAATTACATGTGTTGATATATTAGATTGGGATTCTTCGCTAAAATAACTAAACTTTATCAAATTTTAGAAAATTTTTTAAAACAGATTAGCAACCTAGTGAAACAGCATACATTATAATATAGCTGACAGTTACCAACTCGTGAGTTCACGAAATATATTTGCAAATATTATTACAATTGGACGGAGTTGAAGCATTGATTAACATTAAAAATCAAAATCAAATATTTTCTCGGTTTACAATAATCAAAGCAATTGAATCAGTTATCGATACTTCGTCTCTATAAACGGTTATATATTTACGGAAGAGTGGAGGCGCAATAGCCCAGTGGTTAGGGCAGCGGACTCGCGGTCATAGGATCGCGGTTTCGATTCCCAGACCGGGCGTTGTGAGTGTTTATTGAGCGAAAACACCTAAATGCTCCACGACACTCCGGCAGGGGATGGTGATGATCCCTGCTGTACTCTTTCACCACAACTTTCTCTCACACTTACTTCCTGTTTCTGTTGTACCTGTATTTCATTGGGCCAGCCTTGTCACTCTCTGTGTCACGCTGAATATCCCCGAGAACTACGTTAAGGGTGCACGTGTCTGTGGAGTGCTCAGCCACTTAAACGTTAATTTCACGAGCAGGCTGTTCCGTTGATTCGGATCAGCCGGAACCCTCATCGTCGTAACCGACGGAGTGCTTCCAAAAAAAAAAAGAATATTACGGAAGAATGACGGTTTATGTCAACAGAATTGTAAAACAAATTCAGTGTAATTTAATAAAGGGAGCCTCAGATATTGATCTCTACTGGAGTAAATGTAAGCCCTGTTAGGAAACAGACTTTTGTGATCAATAGGGGTCTGAAATAGAGTGGGATAGCTTTTGAATACTTATAGATAAATGCACGAGAAGTAGTTAAACAGATGCGAAATATGAAATTCCATGCCAGAAACTAACCAATACAGTTGTCCCTCGGTTATATTTAATTGTTTAAGAGAGGGCCCAGACTGCTTGGTATGTTCATTGCTTCAAAACAGCATGAAAGAAGCCAATAGTTGATCAAAGTTCTAGCTTAATTTGCGATAGACAGCTTTACATTTTGGATACAATGAACTTTGAAAACTAACATAGTGAATCAATAAGTACTTTGTTGCGTCACTTAAATCTTTCCGATCCAGTTGTAATATAAGTAATAAATATATACCGAACTCATGCCCATTTCTTTCCCAAATTTAGGGCAGTGAACCTTGGTGAGAACATTATTTTTTCTACTAACTCTATGTGAACAATAATGGAAATTTTCAAATGTATAAAAAGAATTCGGCGGATAATTGAGAAGTGAATGAGTCCGTAGATAATTTGCTCGAAGAAGAATCTACTTAGCCTATTCTTGACAAAATATCATTATTATAAAATAAATGACCAACATCATTCAGACAGTCCTCCTTCCCGAACATTCCAATAATTATTTCTTTTCCAATGTGTCCTTGAATTCCACATTGCGTTCCACTACATAATGGAGCAACAAATTAAGTCGGCGTCCAGGAAACTCCGCTGAAATGGATAATTCCATATCTATATGTCTATCTATGATCTATCTGCCTGTCAAACTCTCTCTTTGCTGGTCTGTTTCTCTCTCTCTCTCTCTCTCTCTCTCTCTCTTTCTATCTATCTATCTATCTATCTATCTATCTATCTATCTATATAACTATCTACCAATCTATCTATCTTTGCATCTATCTACACACACACACACACACACAACACACACACACACACATATATATATATATATATTATATATATATATATAGACAGGTAGATAGATAGATATAAATATGTATATACACACACCACACAGGCAAATACATTTATATATATATATATATATATAAATTTATATCCACATACACACAGAAACACACACACGCACACACACACCCACCAACACACACACACACACACACACACACACACACACACACACACACGGGGAAAACGAAACAGAAGATGGAGAAAGAGTGGCAGACAGGCAGACAGAAAAACAGACAGACAGACAGATGATACATAATGTTAATCTGGAGAGCTCTTTCACAATCTACTTCTGTATCGCAAAAATCACTCGTCTTCGGCGCCACCTTCCGCCAATGTTTTCACTGAGTTGTTAACCAGTCCAGCTTGTTAAAGCGATGGCTGGTCGTGGCTTTAATCTCTCGTAGGAAATTGATCATCATTTAATACAAATGGCTATTATCAATTATTAATATTGAGATACGTTCCAATGAGAAATAATTCTTTCCGCCACATTCCAGTTTCAATTTATCCATTATCTGCCCAGGCATCCCCCTTTCATCTATTTATCTCTTTTATATTTCTCTTCTTCAGATTCCCTAACATTCGCAAAAACAAGCACGTGTATATTCACTTAGTCTTCCTCTATGCCAATATTCATAAATTCGCAGTGAATTATATACGTGGGTGGGTGTTTGTGAGTGTATGTATATTCATATGTATGTATATGTGATATGATTGAAATATAAAATACATTATACAAAAAAAGACCAACTAAATACATTAGGCTGTAATGTGAAGCATTTGTTTCTACTGAGGGCGGTCGACAAATCTACGCTTTAAATTCAATAGACATATATGTCTGTGTGGAACTGACTTTATATATGTCTATGTTGAACTGAGTGTATATGTATGTGCATGTCAACGTGTGAGCGCATGTGTACCTCTATGTGTATCCTGGTTAAGACTTTAGCATGCATCTGGTAATGGGTCCCTGGTACATAAGTGCGAGGGTTTGGAAGAATGTGCTACCATCTATTATGTCTGCAGATCTGCTCTGACTCGAAGTAGCAGTATCTGTTAGGGTGCCGGCTGAGGGTTAATTACCATCAGAGCCTTGGAAGTGAAGGACACTTAGTTCTCATTTGAGCTTTTCTTTTATTCTTTTATTCTTTTACTTGTTTCAGTCATTTGACTGCGGCCATGCTGGAGCACCGCCTTTAATCGAGCAAATCGACCCCGGGACTTATTCTTTTGTAAGCCCAGTACTTATTCTATCGGTCTCTTTGGCCGCTAAGTAACGGGGACATAAACACACCAGCATCGGTTGTCAAGCAATGCTAGAGGGACAAACACAGACACACAAACACACACACGCATACATATATACATATATACGACGGGCTTCTTTCAGTTTCTGTCTACCAAATCCACTCACAAGACTTTGATCGGCCCGGGGCTATAGTAGAAGACACTTGCCCAAGGTGCCACGCAGTGGGACTGAACCCGGAACCATGTGGTTGGTAAGCAAGCTTCTTACCACACAGCCACTCCTGCGCCTATAGATAGCTTGTTTCTAGGTGAAGATAAACTCCTATAAAATATCCGAAGTAAAGTTGGGTTCTAGTCGTTTTAACCCCGGTTCTGCTACCGGTTTTATTTTGTACTCTGTATGAATGAGGACGAAGCAACAGACGGGAATGCTTTTGTAGAAGTTATAACCAAATTTCTTGGAAATGTAAAGCATGACACATACATTGGAATAGTTAACCAATTAATTCAGTTTTCCTATGCTTGAGTGTAACCGAGTGTTAAAATATATTTTTGTCAGTTATTTGGAAAAATTTCCTGGAAGTCTGAGTGACATGATCAACGAACAAGAAAAACGTTTCCCCTGGGATCTTAAAGCGATGAAGGAAAGTTATCTCTGGCGACGGAATAGAGTTACGATGCAGAATTTTGTGTTGTTTGAAGAAAGACTGCAGCAAAATTCCGAGTCGAAGATCAAACAGAAAAAATTCCTTAGCATAGAAAACTACCTGTAAGTCTGGGGATTTTATTAATTGTATCTCTACTTTTGTTTGCAAAATTAATTTTAAATTCGTCATGGCAGTTTCTTGTAGTCCTGTAGTACAAAATAAAGAGTATTACTTTTTCAAAATATTACTCTTACTCTTTTACTCTTTTACTTGTTTCAGTCATTTGACTGCGGCCATGCTGGAGCACCGCCTTTAATCGAGCAACTCGACCCCGGGACTTATTCTTTGTAAGCCCAGTATTTATTCTATCGGTCTCTTTTGCCGAACCGCTAAGTTACGGGGACAAACACACACCAGCATCGGTTGTCAAGCGATGTTGGGGGTACAAATACAGACACACAAACATATACACGCATACATATATATATACATATATACGAAAAGCTTCTTTCAGTTTCCGTCTACCAAATCCACTCACAAGGCTTTGGTCGGCCCGAGGCTATAGCAGAAGACACTTGCCCAAGTTGCCACGCAGTGGGACTGAACCCGGAACCATGTGGTTGGTTAGCAAGCTACTTACCACACAGCCACTCCTGCGCCTATCTCTACTTTTGTTTGCAAAATTAATTTTAAATTCGTCATGGCAGTTTCGTGTAGACCTGTAATACAAAATAAAGTGTATTACTTTTTCAAAATTTTGTGGATTTCTGTCGCAAACCATGTAAAAATACTGGGTAAAAATAAATGGGATTTTTTAAATCAGTACCTAGAAACTATTTCTAAAATTTTAATATGCCTCAAAGGCCAAAACTTTTAATTTTTCTTAGGTCAACTGGTGTATCTGTGACTTGCTTGCAGTTGTACAACGGAGGTTTTGAAACGTCAGGAAGTAATTCCGGTTTATAGTGAAGTTAAAAACTGTGTAACGTAATATCGACAAATTGATTCTTCCGGAATGCAGTTCCTCAACATACCTTCTCCCATGAAGTCACGTGCTTTATATATATTATATTATATATCATATATATTATATATATATATATATATATATATATAATATATATGTACATACATACGACAGGCGTCTTTCATTTCCGACAACCAAACCTACTAGCATGTCTTTGGTCGGCCCGAGGCGATAGTGGACGACACTTGCCCAAGGTGCCACGGAGTTTGACTGAACCCGCAACCATGTGGTTGGTAGGCAAACTTTTTACCACACTGCCACGTTCGTTTTGCTACGGTTCGAAGGAGTTAGAATATTAATTATGTAAGCATTGACCGTGATATAAGTGAAAATATAAGATATATTGCACAGAATGATTGTTACGTTTTATACGATTAAATTATATATTGCACGAAAAGATTCAAGTCCTGCAAAGATATTTCATTGATTAATTCATGATTTTATTTCTATCATAACTAATTGACGCCTTTCTTTTAGTAGCACTTTTAATCTTATTTCTTACGTATTCCATCTCCCACGAAGTTACGTACTTGATGAGTACAGCCCCAAAATTCCAAAATCTACAGCAAGCCTATAAAACCCACAGTCATCTTGCTGTATGTTGACTAAATAAGTCATTTCATAAGTTTTATGAACTTAAATGTGTCACGCAATATCTATATTATACTGTATATGTATGTGTATGTTTTGCGTGCATGTTTGTGCGTTCGCGCTGAGTATTATACGGTTGGAGGAAAGCATAAATTTGCCTGGCGTAAATTACCGCATGCGCAGATACTCACATATACACATATTATGCGTGCGAGTGTGTGCGTGCATCATATCATACATACATGCATATATATGACATGCACATATATATATATATATATATATATATATAATATATATATATATATATATATATAGATATATATATATTATATTCATATACACATATATAATCTAAAAATAGGATAAAATCTTCATACGAATTTTAACGAAGTAGTTAGCGTGACAAACCTCATAAGAGAAACATCCATCAATCTTTCTCTTAGATATATTATTTATTTTGGTAGGTTGACTTTAAGAGTCCCTCCTAGCTTGTGGCTTTATGTATAGTTAATGCCCTCAATATAATATATATATATATTATATATATATATATATATAATATATATATATATCTATATATATATATACAAATATATACATATGCATGTATGTGTGTGTATGTATGTGTGTATGTATGTACACGTATGTATGCATGTTTGTCTGTAGTTGTGTGCATATGATTATATTTATGAATGTGTGGTAGAGGTGGCTTTATGCAGGCATATTGCGCTGCTTTGGACACTTGAATTTTGAATGTCGTACTTGAGACCTGCTGCGACACTTGGGAATATTTTGATCTGACGGAGCCTACCTGTCTCAAGCTCTGACCATAAAAGATTCCACCATGGAAGAATGAATAGAAAAAGACAAATATAGAAAAATAACATCAATCTAGCAGAAGATTGGCACTTCATTTATTGAAGCCGAAAGCTGTTCTCGTTAGTTTTTGAACAATAGGCGAAGAGATCTTGAAGTAAAAAATATCACAAAAATGTCTGACTGATACTCCAAGCATTCTGCCAATTTGCCACCAGACAAATACACACACTAGCATATCTATATATGCTTGCATGTGTGTGTAGTGTAATTTCAATTGCTAATATGAAACCTGTATGTGTATTACTCAATGTGTATCCTTATATATAGCAAGCGGGGACTGCAAAGAAAACTAGCGTTATATAGTCAAAGTTTTCTTTCATTGATATCCATTGTTAGAGACATCTCAGACAACTTAATAAAAATGCAGCAATACTAAGCTGTCTAAAATAAGTAATTAAATGATTTATGAAGCCACTATTTGTTTTGCTAAGAATATATGTGTTATATATATATATATATATATATTATATATATATATATATATATATATATATAATATGCGTATATATATATGTTTATATATATATATATATATATATAATATATGCGTATATATATATGTTTATATATATATATATATATATATATATATGGTTATAATATATGTTTATATATATATATATATATATATATATAGATAGTACAAACATATATATAAAGTATATATATATAAACAATATATAATATAGAATATATATATAATATATATACATATAAATATATGTGTGTGTGCTAAATAAAATGAGCAATAAAGCCATATATATGTCTGCAAGCGTTTAAGTGTGGTGTGTGTGTGGTGTGTGGTGTGTGTGTGTGTGTGTGTGTGTGTGTGTGTGTGTGTGTGTGTGTGTGTGTCTGTGTGTCTGTGTGTGTGTATGCATGTGTTCGTGTGTATGTTTGTGTATTGAAATTTAGATTGAAAATTATACGTTTTTTTTTAGGCTGCAATTTTATCTTTCATTGGTCTTACTTATTCAT
>NC_043005.1:9283139-9286372 GCF_006345805.1 Octopus sinensis | reverse complement strand
AGCATGGCCGCAGTCAAATGACTGAAACAAGTAAAAGAGTAAAAGAGTAAAAAGAGTATATATGTATATATATATATATATACACATATATATATATATATGTATGTATCTGGCTAATCGCCACACCGGTGCCTGTTCTGTGACTGACGTTGTATATATCGCCGGCAGCGGGGAGATTTATCGCTGTTGCCTCTAGCGGTCGGGTGTCCAACTTTGACAAGACCAAGCAACGTTGAAATCATGTGACTGTCTCGGCGTTGGTGCTGGTGGGGATATAAATAAGAGTGTATTTTCATCGAAATGTCAATATAGTTGTTTTTTTTAACATGATATCCATGTTTAAGTGTGGATAAATATTATTACCCCGCGGTATTGATACTGCTTTTGCCAGCAATATATACTGGACTGGCTTTGTGGTGAGTAGTTTCCTTACCAACCACGTGGTTCCGGGTTCAGTCTTACAGCATGGCACCATTCGCAAGTGTCTTCTACTATATATATATATATATATATATATATACATATATATATATATAAGTTGTTATTTACTTGTTAAAATATACTGAAAGGATTATGTTGTCTGGAAAGTTCCTTCCGATTTTTAAAGGAAAGAAAAAGGTCAATAAATACTTGTCATTACATTTTTAATCAACCAAATATGAACCATTTTGTTGCACAATGCATCTCCATCTTGCCTTTAACTTGAAAATACCCTCTTCCCAGAATTGAGGTGGATTCATGGCAAATAATTCATCCAGGTGTCTTTTTAAGTCATCCAAGGTATTGACATTTTTACCATTAAAACTATTCTGCAGAGACCTGAATAAGTGGAAATCCGAAGGAGCAATATCTGGTCAATATGGAGGGCGTGGTAACACATCCCAGCCGAGCTACAACAATTTTTGTATGGTTCCCAAGGCATCAAGTGCCGAAAATGAAATTTCTTATCTTCCATTTTAAAGGGTTACAGAATTAACAGAGGTTATAGGAACATAAACATTCTTCCACGAAAAGATATCGTATACTGTGCTCTAAATGGAGGTGTAGTCAAATCCTATTTTATGGACTGAACCATGTTCTAAAATAAGTCGAAAGATAAGCTACTATAAATTGGCACGAACTTTCCGGACAACCCAATATTAACCTTTTTGACAATTTTCAAAATGATTATAGTACTTGCTTCACAGATACACACACGCGCACATGCACACACACACATACACACGCAAATATACAATTAAACGCTCACACGCACTCATATATACGTGTGTATTTGTATGTAAATATATATATTTTCATAAATATATAACACGCATTATACACCGCACACCCATAATACAGATTTCAAATTTTAGCACAGAACCAGCAATATTAGGCTGCGGAGAATGTCGAGAACATCGACCATAGCGTTCAATTGCAACTCGTTTTATCTTCCTCGAAAGAATAAAAGGCAAAGTCGACCTGGATGCGCTTTTACCTCAGAATGTGAGGATGGAAGAAAAACCGCTAAGTATTTTGCGTGGCGTGCTAACAACTTTTCCAACTCGATGCCTTAGACACATATATAATATTGTTTTAAATTCTGGCACAATTCACAAAGATCCGGGGAGATAATAACTCAATAACATCGGCCCAAGTGTTCAACTGGTACTTATTTCATCGACCTCAAGCGAATAAAAGGAGAAGTCGACTCACAGCTATTTGAAATGAGAACGTAAAGACGGGCGAAATACTGTGAAGCATTTTGCTCGATGTGTCTGTATTAATGTATATATATATATACACTGAACCGAAAAGAAACGCGAGACGTGTGTGACTGTTAAATATGTTTTAATTTTATTATGTCAGAAATAAATTTTGATAAATCTGATAAAGTCAATATCTTGGATGCACTCTGACCACAGTCTATCGGTTGTTGTCATGTGTTCTGGTAGTGAGCTCATCGAGATTCTAAGGTGAGCCATCTTCAATACCGTGTATGCCCTCGCTGCGTGTTCAGAACGGCCATACACCATCGGTACATGGAGTACATGAGGCAGTTCACAAAAGACATTGGCACCTGTGCCCACACCCTGAGTTAATCTGCGCCCGACTCCACACGAGTTGTCGGCCTTCGGACCATCTGGTTCAGCCGTCTCTGGATTTCATCCCACAAGTTTTCAATTAGGCTCAATTCCAGGTTGAGAGCTGGCCACGGTATGGTTGCGATGTTGTATTGACACAGAAACTCCGTGGTGGCTCTGGCCGTGTGGGAGGGAGCATTGTTCTGCTGGAACACGTGTCTATGGTGACACGCGAAGAAGGGCAGAATCTACAGTTTTAGGATCTGGTCAACGTAGCGCTGCGCTGTGGTGCCATTCCCTTTGCTTTTACCAACATTTTCGAACACATGAAGCCCAATTCTCTGTTTCAGGCCTATAGCACCTCAAACCATGATGCTTGGGCCCCCATATGTCTCTCTCCATGACACATGCGTCCCTCTTCATGACACATGCGTCTCTCTCTCCATGACACGTCTCTGTAGCCTTCACCCCTCCTACGCTACACCGTCACTTTGCCATCCGAGGTGGAAACGTAATACCGGCTCTCATCGGTGAAGACTATCGACCTCCGTTGTCGATGCCGCCAATGTTGGTGCTGTGTAGCTCACTGTAGTCATGCCTGACGGTGGCGAGCGGTGAGGACAGGCCCTCGAGCAGGACGACGGCAACGCAGGTTGTTGGCGGCCAGTCGACGTCGTACTGTATCGTCGCTGATGAGTCGCTGTCCAGTCCTATGGTCTCGCGAGCTGTCACGCTAGCCGGTCTGAAGTGATCACGGGGATGTTGCATGTAAATGAAGCGGCCCCGCTTGGGCGTGGTCACCCGGGAGCGCTCTCTGCAGGCACGGTCTAGAGTGCTGTTGGTGTTGCTGTATCGCTGTTGCAGGCGATAGATGGTGCTGACATGGACATTGTAAGTTTTTGCAACAACCAGGCCACGCTGCTGTGCTTGCAATCGGCCGATAGCCTGTTCTCCCTGCACTGCTGACAATCGGGTCATACCTGATGAGGTTCAAATTATGAATGCCAGGGACGCTGTTCAAGTTGATTTTTATACCCATAACCTCCACAAAATGCACGTGCATTTCGGTTTTGATGACAACTGTTTGCGACTGCCACCCACGGCATTCAACGCTGCTACTTTTTGGCGTCTCGGTTCAGGGAAATTTGAAAGGGTACCTGCAGTTTGGGT
>NC_043005.1:9275639-9278139 GCF_006345805.1 Octopus sinensis | reverse complement strand
AGCACCGCCAGTAATTTTTTTCCTCTGTCTTCTCTTCTCGGGATCTTTCCTTCTCCTTTGTTTCCGACGAAGAGATCCGCTCGAAACGTTAAACCCTCCTTCTTCCCTTCTTTCCTGAGCGTCCGATAATACCTTATTTGTTCTACGTCCTCGCGTTGCTGTGTTTTTTTTTTGTGTTTTCTTGTTTGGATTAACTATATATATATACGAGCAAAACGCCCCCGTCCAATGGACGGTGCTAAGTTGTCAAACATTTAAACCAAATTTTGTGAAAACAACTTATCCGACCGTCCCGACACTGTTTTTATCAAATACTAGCAGTATCGCCCGACGTTGCTCGGGTTTGTAAGGGAAATAACTATATAAGCATTTTTAGTGAGTTATATCAAAAAAATAGCAAAAAATGCATTAGAAATGGAATAAAAAATGATGGTAATTGTTTTTTAAATCGTTGACTCATCGTATACATTTTTAGAGTGTTACTTCCCTTATATAATAGCGAAAAGTGCATTAAAATGGAATAGAAAATGATGGTAATTTTTTTTTTAAATCGTAGACTCATCGTAGACGCGCGCTAATACCCAGAAGGGCTCGATATGAATCACGACTATCAGATACCCGGTTTTGCTTAAACTGCACCGCAAAATGTGGGAGTAGTTAGGAATCTAAATCGTAGGAGACAGACACACAACCTTACTTTTATATATAAAGATTTGTGCAACAACTAAAACATTCGGTTTTGCAAATTGTTTGCACAGGAAACCTGCCCTGTGTGGCGGTAATTGCCGTTTTTGTGGATCTGTTTCAGCTTTTTTAGCGATTTCTGTTTTGGCGACTTCAAGCCATGAAGTCATTGTTCTAAAAGAACGCTGGTCTCCTTGACAACGCTTTACGACGTTGATTTCCTTCCACTCCCTTCCCCACAGCTTCACGAGGGAGGGAAGAAGGGGGAGAAGCAACACAGGTGCAGATGTGAGCATGGACGCCAACTCCACCGCCATCGACACACGAAAAAATATGCATTAAAATGGAATAAAAAATGATGTTAAATTATTTTTAAAATCGTAGACTCATTGTAGACGCTCGCTAATACCCAGACGGGATCGATATGACTCACGACTATAAGATACCCGAATTTGGTTAAACTGCACCGCAAAATGTGGGAGTAGTTAGGAATCTAAATCGAAGGGGACAGACACTCACACAACTACAGTTTTATATATATAGATTTGAGACACCGGAAAAAGATGGATTTCGACTGATGTACTTGCGCGTACAAATGCACTTTTCCGCGGTTTTATCGATCGCATTCTCACCTGGAATCGATTTTTGTAATTTTTTGAAGACTTATATACGCCCTGATACCGTTGGTATCTATATATCAAATTTGAGCGCAGTCAGATGGAGGATGCACGACATCGTAGAAGACACACACATACAGAAAGACACAAGTGATTTTATATAATAGATTTGTATATATATGTATATATATATGCATGCCTATGTAAATGTGTGCATGTATGTATGTTTATATGTGTGTATGTATGTATGTATGTATGTATGATTTTCAATATGCGACCGTGTGTGTATCGTTGGCGATTTTCTTTCTCCGACTTCCCTTCTTTGGATTTTTTCTATATTTCTGATGAAGAGATTCCACTCGAAACGTGAAATCCTCTTTCTTTTCTTTCCTTTCCTGAGCGTCAAATAACACTGCATTTATTCCACGTCTTCGCGTTGTTGCTTTTTTTTCTTGCTTGTTCATGTTTGGATTGACTATGTATGTATGTATGTATGTATGTATGTATGTAATGTATGTATGTATGTATGTATGTATGTATGTATGTATGTATGTAATATATGTATGTATGTATGTATGTATGTATGTATGTATGTATGTATGTATGTAGGTATGAATGTAGGTATGTATGTATGTATGTATGTATGTAAGTATGTATGTATGTATGTAATATATGTATGTATGTATGTATGTATGTATGTAATATATCTATGTATGTATGTATGTATGAATGTATGTATGTATGTATGTATGTGTGTATGTATGCATGTATGAATGCATGTATGTATGTATGTATGTATGTATGTATGTATGTATGTATGTATGTATGTATGTATGTATGTATGTATGCAAGTAAACACGGGCTTACAACCACATACGGAGTCTAAGTTAACAGAAAACAAACTCAAAATCAGGGCACGAACTAGCATGTGCTTCATTCTCTCAATGGCAAGGCTTTCTATGGGTAAATATTAAAATTTACAATAATGATGCCCACATCAGCCTATGTCTGATCGTTATCGTTTCACACTTGGGAGAAGGACTATCTATATAATTCACTTCATGATTTCTCTCATATTCCACTCTGCATGATATATGTGGTTATGTTAAATTCACTATTAATTTACGGGAAACGGTTACGTTAACTCTTTTCTAATGTTGCAAATGAACTATTGAAGGAATTACTTATTTCTTTGTTGC
>NC_043005.1:9260639-9270639 GCF_006345805.1 Octopus sinensis | reverse complement strand
ATACGCCAATAGTGCGTCCACACTTAAAATTTGCATCAGCAGTCTGGAGCCCCTATCTTGCTCAGCATATAAATCTCATGGAAACTGTTAAGAAATGTGCAACAAAATGAATACCCACCGTCAGACATCTACCATACCCTCAAGCTCTCGCTTCCCTGGGCATGGAGACATTAGAGCTCAGACATCTGGAAACTCACTTGGTAGACACCCACAAGATTATCCACCATCTTTCAAACAACAACCTTGAGCACCTTTTTGAATTCCATATGACAAACACTCGCGGACATGCTTATAAAATCAAAAAAAAAAACACAGCACCCATGACTTTCGCAAACATTTTTTTACGTTCAGAATTGCTGATGCATGGAATAAACTACCCGCGTCAGTTGTTAGGTGTCGCGGCATTGCATCCTTCAAAAACCTCCTTGCTTCCTGAAATCCGCCAACAGTACACCTGATGGCCTTTTTTTAATTGTAGTGCACCTCAGCACTGTATAAATTTCCTTCATTTTATATATATATATATATACACACATACACATATATACTTACATATACATATGCGTGCATATAAATAGATATAGTTATGTATATGTATATATATATATATATATGTGTGTATGTATGGATGTATGTATATATATATATATATATATATATTATATATATATATATATATATATATATATATATATATATATATATATATATATATATATACATACATATTATACACTCTCTCTCTCACTAGCAACACTGAATCCTACATTCACATTCCAGTTCATTATAATGAAGTAAAATGAAGTAAAATTTCGTGCTTATCTCCCTACATTTTGTATTGTTTTAGTGAAGACTGGCCCTGTGCGGATGGTTCTTTCTCGAAACCAGAATTTCATTTTAATTAAAATTGATTGACTGACTAACGCCATTAAAATTACCACCAAACTTATCAGAATTATATGGGCATCTGGATAAGGTTCATTTGAAATAATGGCTAACATTCAAAATGTGTCTCACCACGTAGCTGAAAGCAAATATTTCTGTTTTATTGATGTTACCACAATATTGGTTGTTAACATTTTAGCATTTTTATTTTTTTATACAATTATTTATTTGTTTATTTTTTAACATTAAAAGGAAACACAGCAACAAAATAATGGTAGCTATTAAAACGAAAAGAGAAATAATCAATCCAACGGAAATATCAGGGAATGTACTCGAATAAATTGAAGAATTTTGTAGAGGAAAGCTTAATAACGGAAGTTGCGTGATCAAAATAGAAGTGAAAGAGGTGTGCGATGGTGGAGAGCAGAAGCTATTTTTGTTCCAGAAAAATTAGATGCCGTTTAAAAGCAAAAAACAAATGTGTCTTTTGTAGGTTGCGGTTATTGTAACTGCGGTATGTGGATACGATTCGAAAGCAAGAAAATTAGCCTTACTTCTATAATAAATATTGGTTCAAAGTTTGGCACGAAGCCAGCAACAACGCTGCTGGAGATAGGTCGATTTTATTGACCCTAGTGTTGAATTTCTACTGAATTTATCGACACAGAATGGATGAAAGACAAAGTTGGCCTCGTCCGAATTTGAAGCCAGTAAGTAAAAACCGACGAAAAATCTCCCGTAAAGAATTATTCCCAGCGTGCAAACGGTTCTGCTGGCTCGCAGACTTCCACTTCTGAAATAGATATTAACGTATAAATAAATCTTATTCCATATTCTGAACGTTGAAGTAACGACAGAAATTATTGAGATGACTATGACCACAAAACTACATTGGGTTAAAGGATAAAACACAATATATTTTGGTCAGAATTTGTAGCGCAATTATATATCACATCTAGCAAAGAGCTACAGAGGCAACGCCTTTGTCAATTAACCGGCTAGAAGTAGCAGCAGAATCCACTCAAATCATACAGTACCGTAATAGTAAAATGGTCATAATTGATAACATAATCATAAATATGTAAAGATGTGGGAAATTCTGAACTGATTTGCCTTTGTTGCAGGATTTACACGATCAGAGCTTAATTATATCTAAACTAGCAAATTTAATCTTAAATTGACCAAATCCTAGAAAAATTGTATTGGTGAACCAAAAGGGGTTGACTTAAAATCTTAAGTATATGAAGGGACAAGTTGGCTACTGACCGGTAAATATAGAAAAGGATTTACCTGTAACTACGACCTCCCTATTTCATATATTAATTTTAATGACTAGGGTATAACTATGTTGGAAATTAATGCTTCAAGTGAATCAGCGCGAGTGTATTCGAAATTAAATTACTACGCTATCCGAGATATCTTACCTCGATGTCTTATATGCATGATTGATTCGACATTAAGGAATTCTGTTGTTTCTGTTGTTGTTATTAATCAACAACACGGGTAGGGGTGATTAGGTGAGGGTCTAGGGCTTAGGAGCAGCAGACTCCAGACCTTGGAAATAAAAAAAAACTTTGGTCGACTTGTTACAGTCGAGGGTTCTTCGTTGACGCCCGACACCACTGGGAGGTGGCCCTCGAAGTCGCTGGAAATGGAGATCTCCAGGTCCAAATTCTTGAACGGCTGTTGTTGCTGTTGGTAGTGGTGGTGAAGATGTTATTCTTGTTGTTGTTGTTAAAGTTGTTTAGAACTGATCGGTTCTGATTGAATAACTACAGGATCAAACAACAAACATCTACGACTATCCCATACTTTCAGTTACTGTATATTTAATACTACTTTATCAATTGCAGTCTTGGATCTTTTCGGTTTGAACGGCAGTTTTCAACATAATTTCTAGGTAACTAAAAAATGTTTAACTTCGTATACTGGTAGAATGTGTTTATAAAACATCTTTTTCTCTTGGCTTTATTGACAAAATTCTAGGGTTTGTAAGATATTTGTTGTTTTTGTTTTCTTCAATTTCTTCAATTTCAACCAATCAATTACGTCTATTGAGGTAAAAAAACATTCTGTGCCGTATGAATATGTCCCTTGTTTAAGAAACAGATTGGGTTTATTTACATTTGTGAAGAAAAAAAAATAACCTTCCCCCCACCGCTAATCCTAACTAACCCTAACCCTAAAACAGTTTGAAATGCAGTAGATCGATACTAGGGTCATAATTATGGTTGACAATTTTAAATGACACCGCTAGAAAAAACTGCCGTTCAAACCGAAAAGGTACGCAGTCTTGCGTGTCTATGTTAGTTTCAGCGACAGTATGGTGGCTCCCTTCGTAGTTCGAGCAGTCGTAAGTTCTCAACAGCTTTTCTCAAATTTTACGACTTTAAACTCCTTAAAGACACTTTATTTCCACAGAATGACTTCAGTCCGGAATTCTAAGCGATAACATAAGCAAAAAGTGTGTTCATTGCTAACAGGAGTGGCTGTGTGGTAAGAAGCTTGCTAACCAGCCACATTGTTCCGGGTTCAGTCCCACTGCGTAGCATCTTGGGCAAGTGTCTTCTGCTATAGCCCCGGGCCGACCTTGTGAGTGGATTTGGTAGACGGAAACTGAAAGAAGCCTGTCGTATATATGTATATATATATATATATATAATTTCAACAATTGAGGGCAAAATTAATTAATTATTATCAATTTCACCAAGTGTTCAGTATGCAAAGGGACCATTCAAGGCGATTCAAATTATTACATTATAAAAGGGCTTAGTAAAATAAATTACTTCGCCGCATACTGAACTCATTAGAAATAGCAGCTAAAAAAACTTTTTTTAAAGCTATTTCTAATACTTAAAGAAAATCTCTCTCATATATAGTGTTTTGCTTAATTCCTCACAAAAGTTTGGGGGTAAGGACATCGAAAAATCAAATGCTAAGGTTATTCGAGAACGTACGTTTCAAGATTAGTCAAAACAACATTTTCTATCATCGGCTCAGAAATTCCTTGGTTTGGATTTGGAAACACTGAAAATAAGAACATACCCTTTCGAAGATCTGCTCCAACTAACAGTGCCAACAAATCAAATAAGCCAGCGAAGAATCTCTGTTCTCCCCTTTCCACCAGCGTGGGTAAAATCATCAACCACTATGCTTATTTCGGTAAAATCCGAAGCATTAATCAGAGGGAGATTACTTATAATTTCAACAATTGAGGGCAAAATTAATTAATTATTAATCATTTCACCAAGTGTTCAGTATGCAAAGGGACCATTCAAGGCGAATTCAAATTATTACATTATATAAAAGGGCTTAGTAAAATAAATTACTTCGCCGCATAATGAACTCATTAGAAATAGCAGCTAAAAAAACTTTTTTAAAGCTATTTCTAATACTTAAAGAAAATCTCTCTCATATATAGTGTTTGCTTAATTCAACTCACAAAAGTTTGGGGGTAAGGACATCGAAAAATCAAATGCTAAGGTTATTCGAGAACGTACGTTTTCAAGATTAGTCAAAACAACATTTCTATCATCGGCTCAGAAATTCCTTGTTTGGATTTGGAAAACACTGAAAATAAGAACATACCCTTTCGAAGATCTGCTCCCAACTAACAGTGCCAACAAATTCAAATAAGCAGCGAAGAAATCTCTGTTCTCCCCTTTCCACCAGCGTGGGTTAAAATCATCAAAACACTATGCTTATTTCGGTAAAATCCGAAGCATTATCAGAGGGAGATTAATATAATTTCAACAATTGGGGCAAAATTAATTAATTATTAATCAATTTCACCAAGTGTTCAGTATGCAAAGGGACCATTCAAGGCGAATTCAAATTTTACATTATATAAAAGGGCTTAGTAAAAAAATTACTTCGCCGCATACTGAACTCATTAGAAATAGCGCTAAAACTTTTTTAAAGCTATTTCTAATACTTAAAGAAAATCTCTCAGCTCCATAATGAGTTCAGTATGCGGCGAAGTAATTTCTTTTACTAAGCCTTTATATAATTAATAATTTGAATCGCCTGTGAATGGTCCATTTTGCTACTGAACACTTGGTGAAATTGATTAATAATTATTAATTTTGCCCTCAATTGTTTGAAATTATATTAATCTCCCTCTGATTAATGCTTCGGATTTTACCGAAATAAGCATAGTGTTTGATGATTTTAACCCACGCTGGTGGAAGGGAGAACAGAGATTCTTCGCTTGCTTATTTGAATTGTTGGCTACTGTTGTTGGGAGCAGATCTCGAAAGGGTATGTTCTTATTTTCAGTGTTTCCAAATCCAAACCAAGGAATTTCTGAGCCGATGATAGAAACGTTGTTTTGGCTAATCTTGAAACGTACGTTCTCGAATAACCTTAGCATTTGATTTTTCGATGTCCTTACCCCAAACTTTTGTGAGTTGTGAATTAAGCAAACACTATAAGAGAGAGATTTTCTTTAAGTATTAGAATAGCTTTAAAAAAGTTTTTTAGCTGCTATTTTCTAATGAGTTCAGTATGCGGCGAAGTAATTTATTTTACTAACCCTTTTTATAATATATATATATATATATATATATATATATATATATATATATATTATATATATATATATATATATATATATATAAGTATTATATGTGTGTGTGTGTTGTGTGTGTCTGTTTTGTCCCGCTGCATTGCTTGACACCGATGCTGGTGTTGTTTTTTCGTCCCCGTCACCTAGCGGTTCGGCAAAAAAAGATCGATAGAAAAGTACTGGGCTTAAAAAGAATAAGTCCTCGGGTGTCGAGTTGCTCGATTAAAGGCGGGCCCAGCATGGCCGCAGGTCACAAATGACTGAAACAAGTAAAAGAGTAAAAGAGTAAAGAGAGAGCCCCGAACCATAACTTTCTGATACATATCATATTAACCATAACAAAGTATTGTATTTATTAGTTCAACAGTTGTTCATCAATTGTCACGGTATCATAGGATAACTTGACTTTCAATAAACTTTAACTAGGAAGACATGATTGTTCAATATTAACATTGCAGGCAAATGTCACAATCTTGCTCAATCATATTAAATATCCCTGAGATATTTCGTGTGGCATATATATGTTTGTGTGTGTATGTAGATAAGCGTTTGTGCATATATGTATATGTTTCTTTGCGCACGTGTGTTTGTGTGTCTGTGTGTGTGCGTGCGTGCGTGTGTATATATATGAGAGTATGCATGTGTCAATAATAATAAGTGTCGCGGAAAGAGACCCAGTGAGGTCATTCACAACAGGTTTCTGTCCGCGCTTAGGGAATTAAACGGAGCAAGTAAAGACGAGAGCTCTGTGAGTAAAATGGAATTGATGAATGATGACAATGATAAATAAATAATAATAATACTAATAATAATAATAATAATACTAATAATAATAATAATAATAATAATAATATAATGATAATGCTATAATATATGATAAATAATAATAATAATAATAATAATAATAATAATATAATATAATAATAATATAATGATGATAATAATAATAATATAATAATAATAATAATAATAATAATGATAATAATGATAATGATAAAATAATAATGATAATAACAAAATCATAATAATAATATAAATTATAATAATAATAATAATAATAATAATATAATATGATAATAATAATGATAACAATAATGATAAAATAATATTTTAATGATATAATAATAATATTAATAATAAAATAATGATGATAATGATAATGATAATGGTAATGATAATAATAATAATAATATGGACGACTTGAATTTATTCCCAAAAAGAGTACTTGACGTCAGTGAGAAAAATATTAGTTTCAGACCTGTGATATTCGGCTACCCTGGTAACTGTCTCTCCGGATCGTTCCTGTAAATTACACACACATATATATATATATATATATATATAAGTGTGCGTGTGTGTGTGTGTACGTGAGCGTGTGTATATATATATATATATGTATATATATTTATGTATAAAACTAGATAAAACTTAGATATGTTTCGACCAAAGATTGGTCCAGGCCATGTCTAACTTAATACACACCTGATAGGATTATTCGAATCCTGTGTAAGTCAAGTTTTGTTTAGTCAAGTTTTTGTTCAAGTAGTGAGTTCTTGTTGGGTGAGTTGTATCCAATTTGGGTGGCTATCTGGTATTCTTTGAAGGAATCTATCCAGACTCTGTTTAAAGTTGATGGGATCCTTTTCCTCTTTGATCTCCCGGGACAATGTTAAATAGGGCAGGGCCTGTTGAGGAAAAGAAATTATGTTGCAGTGTACATGTATGTTGTGATCTTGAATGGGCAGGGGACGTATGGCCCGTGGTCGCAGTCTGGATGAACTTGAAGCTATGTTTAGGTCGTTTGGCATAGTTGGCGGTATATTTTCCACATCGTACAAATGATGTACCGCTCACGGCGACGCTGGAGGAGTAAAGTTTCAAGACTTTAAGGCGATCCCAATAATCGAGAGCAGTCATGCCTTCAATCGTTTAGTGAGTGCCCTCTGGGGTGACTCAATTCTGGAGATGTTTTGTCTTGTGTGAGGAGACCACAGTGGGCAGCAGTATTCAAGGTGTGGCCGTACAAAGGAGGAAAAAAGTGTATGATGACACCTTGTTCTCTGGACCGGAAAGTTCTTAAGATCCAGGAACTCATCCTACGAGCTATATCGACCTTCATGTTGATGTGTGCACTCAACTGAGATCGTCATCAACAATTACACCCAGGTCTTATCTGATATTGTTAGAGGCTGTGAGCGGTTCCCCTGAAGGAAGAGAGTATGGCTGTTTTAGTGAGAGTTTCTTCCAAAATGCATCAGCTCAAATTTTCCCTCGTTCATTTGCATTTTGTTTCTGTCTGCCATTGACTCACAGCATATAGATCAGACTGGAGTTGAATTCGGTCTGCTTTTTCATTGACGATTTGCTGGAGCTTGGTGTCATCAGCAAATATTTTCACTTGCGTAGTGTACGACCTGGAAAGGTCGTTTAAGTAGATTATGATGAGAGTAGGCGGACCCAAACAGTCCCCTGGGGGACACCGCTGGTGACTTTTGCTGGAATGAGTGGACTCCATCAACTACAACATGTTGTGTTCTATTCGCCAGGAAATACTGATCAGTGTAGAACTTTCCACGGATTCCAACTTTGCCATTTTGAGAGTAGGATATTATGGTCTACCCTGTCGAACGCTTTCTGAAGTCAAGATATATGACATCAGAGTTCGAACCTGTTGCCCAGGGCTTTGAGTACATCTTCAATGTGGTGTAAGAGCTATGTTAGACAGTCCTGCCAAGCGAATGCCATGCTGATTTGCATTTAGGAGTTTCTGGGTCTCCAGGAAGTCACCTATCCTTGATCTTACACTCTTTCAAACACTTTGATGATGTGGGAGGTGAGTGAGATTGGCGATAGTTGAGTGCGAGGGATCTGCTTCCCTGTTTGAAACCGGGATGACTGACTGGGATAGAAACTGTTTTGGTATATCACCTGCATCTAACGAATTTCTCCAGAGGTTGGTCAGAGGGACTGCAAGTTGGTGTTTACATTCCTTCAGGAGACTAGCGGGGATCTATCAGGGCCTACAGCAGAGTAGTATTTGACCTCATTTATTGCTGCTACGATGTCAGTGGAGTGAAGGTTATGTTCTGCAATTTTGTGTTGGGAGTCAACTTCATTCGCTTCTCTTACGTCAATATCAGTGGGGAACACTAAAGACAGAGCCAGTATTGTTTCTGCAGTATTTCTGCCATTTCTTTAGCATCGTGTTGGGGATGCCGTTAGCATCAATCAATGGCCCAATGGGTGAGACAGTGGTTCTAAGCTTATTTGCATAGGAATAGAACACTTTTGGGTTCGGTTTGATGTTTTTGATTACCCACTGTTCCTCCGCAGCTCTTTGATTTCAATGGAGGTTTCATGTCGTTCTGCAGATGAAATTTTTTCAAGCTCTAGCCTTTTCATTGTTGTTGAACGTGGATGTGTTTGTGGAATATTTTAATTGGTTGATTTTTTTGTTAAGTCTTTTGATGCGCCTGATGAGTGTTTTCTTCTTTTTAGGGAGCCGATTCTGTTGTGTTAGTAGATTCGTGGGAGCGTTTTTAGAGCATGATATGTGACAATGTTTCAAAGTGCTGCCATGCGGTCACAATATGGGTGGATTGAGAGTAAAGGACCAGTCGATGAAAGACAGATCCTTTTGATGCTCCCCAGTCCGCTTTGTGGAAGTTTATGCTATCAAATGAGTGCCATGGAGTGGGATTGGCTGTTTGGTTTTTATATGTCGGGAATTGAAATTCAGAGTACCATGTCGTGATCTGAGAGGAGAGTTTTTCAACTGAATACTGTGAACGAAGCTAGAGTGATTGGTCAATACCAAATCCAAGATCGTTTATTCTGTCTCGTTGGTTCGAGCACAAGCTGAGTCAGGAAGTATTCATCCATAGATTAAAGAGCAGTTCCGCTGCTGCTTCTATCTGTAGAGCACTTGCTTAACTTTAGAGTATTTGTGGGCCAGTTCACATGAGGGAGGTTAAAATCACCCATCACTAGTATGTTCCGGAGTGGTACTTCCGAAGGAAGGACTTGACTTTGCTAAGGCACTCTTCAAAGCACTTTAAGGTGCTTGGGGAGGCCTGTAAAGACCAACAATGACTATGTCCTTCGCCTTGCTGAATTGTACAGATTCACAATAGCCATTGAAAATATATCCTGGCATCAAGTGAGAAGGAGTCATGGATAAAGATGGCTGTCCCTCCCTTATTTCGGTTTGTACGATCCGCACGAACAATAGTGAAATCTTTTATTTTCAACCTCGGCGTCTATAGGGGTGTTGTTCAGGTGAGTCTTCGGTAAGGATAAAGAAAGGGAAGCAATGTGTCGTTTCGGCAAGCCAACTCTCTATATATGGGATCTTCATTTGGGCAATAATTGATGGTTGATGCCACGTACATTTAATAGGAATCTCGAGGTAAGTGACGTTGATGTTTGCATTGTTCTAAGTTGTTCAGTGGTAACAATGTGGTAGTTATTGTATGGAGCTGTGTGTGTATGATTTTCTTGTTGGTAGTGGGGTGTGGTCCTTATGATTTGCATAGGTGGTTGCTGATA
>NC_043005.1:9253139-9255639 GCF_006345805.1 Octopus sinensis | reverse complement strand
ATGATGTCACACTGAGTTATATAGAATAGAACGAATCATTCATTGTTGTGTATTGGAGTCTGTAATTGCAGCATTCCAACTTCGCTATCGGAAGCTATAGAAATTGAATAGCTCGTTTCTTCTTCTGATAATACCTATGCTCCTCTCACTAGCACTCGTTTACTTCCTTATTGAACTTCCACTGTCACTCTCTCACAAACACTTTCACTTTCTCCACCCCTTTCTCTCTCTATGTCTATCCATCTGTCTCTCTATCTCTCTCTCTATCCCACTCTCTATATCTTTCTCTTTCCCTGCACACCTTCTTCTTTTTCTCTCCCTATCTCTTGCTAGTGCAATTTTTCCCTTCATAACCTTGTCGTGTACATTTTTCCGCCCGTTTCGTTATTTTTTCCCTGGTGCAATATTGGTTAAGTAAACCATTATTCTGTATGGTAGATGACGCTCGAGATCCATTTAATTAAATATAAATATCTATTGATACCGATGCCTTATCTCAAAATCGTAGGTAATAAGCCACAAAGCAGCATTTACCTAGACTGGGATGGGTCTTTTTTCATGAGAAACCTAATAGAATTTTTCTCCCATTTTTGACTTTATATAAGATCAACAGTAGCTCCCAATCATCTGCTTCTGGGAGTTTGATTTTCTTCCACAAATTCTTTAATCCAAAGAAAGGACGGCGGACTGGAAGATAGGAAAACGGAATTAATATCTCCACCATCATCGTCTTCACCTTCGTTTTAACTTGATAACCTACACCCATTATTTCCAGCTTAACAGCTACTGTTCATTGCTTCCATGTTACATGTTTTATCTTCTACTACTTTCAGTGAGTAGACTGCGGCCATGCTGTAGCACCACCTTGAGGAGTGCAGTCGAAAAGAACGACCCCACCCCCACCCAGTGCTTTTGTTTTTTAAGTCTGGTACTTAATCGATTGGTCTCTTTTTGCCGAATAGCTTCTTCGACTGCGGAGACATAAACGAACCAACACTGGTTGTTAAGCGATTCTGAGTGACAACCACTAACACAAAGGAACATACGCAGGCACGTTCGAGCGCACACACACAAACACAAAACACACATTCATATATATATATATATAGATATATACTCTTTTTACTCTTTTACTTGTTTCAGCCATTTGACTGTGGCCATGCTGGAGCACCGCCTTTAGTCGAGTAAATCGACCCCAGGACTTATTCTTTGTAAGCCTAGTACTTATTCTATCGGTCGCGTCTGCCGAACCGCTAAGTTACGGTGACGTAAACACACCAGCATCGGTTGTGAAGCGATGTTGGCGGAACAAACACAGACACACAAACATACACACACGCACACACACAAACACACACACACACATATATTTCTCCCTCGTTTTCTTGCGTATATGTATGTTTGTGTGAGTGTGTGAATGTATATATGTGTTTGAGTTTTTGTGCGTCTATATTTGTGTGTCTGTGTGCATGTGTGTGTGTGCACACGCGCATGTGTGAAACGTGACCCGCATCTCCGACTCAATGGAATTAGAGGGACACAAACAACACTTCATCCGCTGCAGATAGTTTTCCGTGTGCAGCCAAAGGATTGGGTCAGAATGTACAAAATAACTATGATTATATTGTAGATTATCGCAAAGAATGACACCACAGGGGAGTAAATCCTGGATAATGAGAAAATAAAGAAGGTCAAATCATAACATAACAAAGAATATTACCAAATCGTCGTGTTTGTTGACAAACCAGTGTATCATCTGATACACTGGTGAAGAAACAGGACGATGACATACCGTGGAGAAACAGCCTGTAGCATATGAGAAAGGATAAAAGCTTATCAGCGGAATCCCAAGGTGGAGAAAAGTTTATCAATGCTAAACCAGCATGCTAAACTAAAACATGGCTGCTGGGTAGAAAACATAAAAGTTAAGATCCTCTCCACACAGAATTGACACAATGCTCAAACAGTCTACGAAGGCCACACTCACAACACTGCCTCACAATATGACGACTGAAAACATAATAGAGAAAAAAATCCAAAAGGGGTAGGTACGGATACAAACAGTGAAATATACAAACTAATACGCACGCACAAAAACATGCATACATATGCAAAGCATGTTGATACACACGTGGACACAGGCGCAAGCGGACGCGCGGATGGTGATACATACAGCGGAATGGCAAGTTGGATCACACAGGAAATGAGGCATGGAGTAAAGCAGAGGTCATTGAAGAGGTCACGGAATGTGCGAGAAAAGAACTCTGACAAATACACTATAATTAATAATAATAATAATAATAATAATAATAATAACAATAATAACAATAATAATAATAATAATAATAATAATAATAATAATAATATAATAATAATGATGATGATGATAATAATAATAATAATAATTATAATAACAATAATAACAATAATAATAATAATAATAATAATAATAATTATAATAATAAAGTAAAATTAAATACTTAGTATGTGCCTATTGGCA
>NC_043005.1:9238139-9250639 GCF_006345805.1 Octopus sinensis | reverse complement strand
CATTCAGTCGTGACTGCTTTTGATCTTCCGTGATCAAGTGCAGCACAAATTTTGCTGAAGCTCTTTCCATTCACAATTCCTCGCTCAAAATTCGTTCGCAGGAGCTCCAGATGACACCAGTCATATCAACAATTCTTTCAGTTGTTCGCTGACGGTCCTCCAAGAACAAAGTTGGTCTTCAAGCGACAAGTGACCATTCCTAAAGCGTGAAAACCACTCGTAAACTTGTATACTGCTCATGGTAGCTTCTTCGTAAGCTGTTTGAAGCTTGGAAACTGTTTCGGACGCCGTTTTACCCAGCAGAAAATAAGATTTCATAGAAGCATGTTGTTCTTTCGTTTCAGCTATCACTAAAAATCGACGAACAGGGAACTGAAAAGAAAGATTCACCACAAGGCAGCACAACTGCAACCGACGCCGCCGGTCATCAGACGCTTATGGTTCACATCAAATGCTCTCTTGCAGCGGAAGCCTGAACTATAACAGGCTTATCATACAGAGAACTTTATTGATTAATTTTGGGTACATCCTCGTGTGTGTGTGTTTTTTATGTATAGTTACAAACAAAGAAGTTCCACAATGTTCGTATTAGAGCTTTCGGCGCAAATACCAAGCAGCACTGCGTGTTATTTCCATATTTTTGGCAGGGTGAATTGCGCCATTGTGCTGTTTGTCTCACAAACGATGCCCAACTAGTCGTCCTATATTGTATAGCCAACAACATAGAAAACAAACATTTTACATGCGCGAAATTAAAAGAATGGATGATGGCGACAATGTGGTGTGGTGTGTCTGTGTGTGTGTATATATATATATTTATATATATATACATGTAGTATACACACAGACACACGCACACACAGACACATATATATATATACATATATATATATATATTATATATATATATATATCTTTATATATAAAAGTGAGGTTGTGTGCTGTCTGTCTCCTACGATTTAGATTCCTAACTACTCCCACATTTTGCGGTGCAATTTAACCAAAACCGGGTATCTTATAGTCGTGATTCATATCGAGCCCTTCTGGGTATTAGCGCGCGTCTACGATGAGTCTACGATTTTAAAAAAAAATTACCATCAATTTTTCCCATGTTTAATGCATTTTTGGCATATATAAGGGAAGTAACTCTCGAAAAATTAATATTATTAAATCTCAGAACGTAAAAAGCTACAGTAACAGCCCCCCCTTTTTGGTTAGCCATATTGAGACGGCTATTATACTTTACATCTCTAAAAATGCTTATATAGTTATTCCTTTACAAACCCGAGCAACGCCGGGTGATACTGCTAGTATGTATATATATATATATATATATATATATATATATATATATATATATATATATATATATATAATATATATATATATATATATATATATGTATGTATGTATATACATATAATATATATATGCGTATAATTTTTCTGAATGTTCAGATTTCTTTAATATGCTAGGCCACTGGTTTAAAGTGATATTAATCAAATTATTATTCAATTTTTACCCTTATTATATAAATTTATATGTATATATATATTATATATCTATATATATATATATATATATATGTGTGTGTGTGGTGTGTGTGTGTGTACATATATATATGTACGAATACTGTACGAATCAATATCGCCCTGTTTCTCTCTCTCTCTCTCTCTCTCTGAATGTGTGTTTAAATATATAGGCACGTATGTATGCATATATATATATGTGTATTTCTTTGTTTATTTATATGTTTGTTTGTTTCTATGCACTTATATTTTGTTTTTGCATTGTGTGCTACTTTGTGAAGCTTCATTTCTTAAGCATTAGATGAATTCCAATGCTTAGCTTAGAATATCATTTATTTTATCATTAAAACTATTTTAATATTTATAAAAACATAAAGATTTTATTGATAAATGATTAAATCAATTATGATAAAAGATTGTGATCTACCGCAAATTATAGATTCATTTCATTTGAAATATATTCACGATAGGGGGAATTTAATATATGTTGTTGTATTGAGAAATGTCACTCCTTCCAATCAAATTTAAAATCATTAACTACTCACTGATATATATATCTATATATATATAATATTGTATTGTATTTTAATAACAGCCATGCATCCTGCTTTCATAGTGCTCTTCTGAGCCCATGATTTATAATATACGATCAATCCTAAATGGAACCAATTAGATATGCTTTGAGTTTGGAGCATTGGACAAGGTTCTAAGATATTTATTTCAGCTCCTTTCGTAGTGATTTATAATCGACACACACTCTGCTTGACTGTTAAAGTTTGTAGCCTACTGCAAAGTCGTTCCAATCACATTTGACAGAATACATTTGTCAAATGAATTTCGATTTGGACTACATTTTGGATTTGTAAATAACTTTCCATGTTTTACAATCGTCCCTAACTTATCATCCCTTGCTTATTATACTTTTTAATAAAATATATTATTTAAAAGAAAAAACTCTTAGTCCTTGTATATTTCGAAAACTTTACTATATTTAGAAATATTAAAATTACTAAGTCTCTCTAGAGGAGATTACGGCAGCGTTACTGGATATTAATAGTTATCGCCATACTAATATGGCAGTCTATAAATATAAGACGAAAGCTGTCGCTGATTAGCTCCAAGAGACCATCGGCTCTAGCTAGCTATATGACACACGAACCTGCGTCCATTGCAACCTTCGAACAGGGGAGGTCAGCCGTTTCATCCTGCTAGTCAGACAGCTGCAGACATGTTTCAGGGTTGTTGCCCGTTATCAATGCAGCGTAGTCAGACCCACAGGTGTCGCTACTGACCGTCTCTGTTCGAAGATTTTATTTACCTAGTTACAGTGGAATACATCCACTTGTTTTCAATAATAGAAATATTAAAATTACTAAGTCTCTCTAAAGGAGATTACGGCAGCGTTACTGGAAATTAATAGTTATCGCCATACTAATATGACCTCCCCTGTTCGAAGGTATGTAATGGACGCAGGTTGTGTCAAATAGCTAGCTTGAGGCGGTGGCCTCTTGGAGCTAATCAGCGACAGCTTTAGTCTTATATTTATAAGACTGCCATATTAGTATGGCGATAACTATTAATTTACTATATTTGTTATTAGGTAATTTAGAAGTTCAAGGGGAATATGTGTGTGTGTGTGTGAATATGGTTTAAAAAGAAAGTGGGAACATAAATTTCCACAATATTAGATTGTCATCGAATTTAGTCGAGAATAAGAAAAGGAAATTGGTTTCATTTGTAAATTCACCTCATCATTACTGTATCTTATCATTATATTCCGAAGTAAATTCTTTCTTATATTGGTCGTATACATTTACTTTTCATAACGTATGTTGCAAACTTACTCATCTTCCAGTTTAACAACACTCTCTGCTACATACGTGTCTTTGTTAATCGCTAGGCCTAACACATCGTAAAGTCAATACCACCATGACCGATATCCAATCTACAGTGGAGAAGGCTAGCCACTGGATTTGTTTAAAAAGAGACGGTGAGCAATGGCTAGGAGAATATTGAGCTTTATTTGATAACCAGCTGATCTAGCAAGCGGGGTCTCATATCAGTGAGGGGTGACCGGTGCGCATTGATGCTGTCGAGAGGTAGGCCCCGAAACGGCGCGCATTCTCTCCTGCTGACCCCATAGACTTGCTGGCTTCCGGTATACGGAGTTTTTGACTGGTAGCACTTGCATGTGCAAGTTGTTTGCAAGACATCAAGTATTCGCACAAGATGTGTACAGGCTGTGAATCGAATAATAGTTTCTTACCTACCCCACCCATAAAGTTTTACGCTCTACGCTTTTTTCTTCTTACTTTGCCATAATAAATACTAAATCATCTATTCTAGTCTGGCGGAAGGAACGTCATATTTCGTTATCAGGGTAGTGATGTTGTTTGGAATATAGGGCTCAGATTCTGGCATAATGCCAGAAATTTTGAGGGAGGAGAAAAGTCAATTTCATGAACCCCGGTGCTCAGCTGGTACTTTATTTCATCGACCCCAAAAAGATGAAAAACGGACTAAATGCAGCTTAGGATGTTGCCCTGCGTGGAAACAACCGTTAGAATTCGCCACGTTAATTGAGGTGGAATATTAAATGCGATACAATATATTCGTTAACAATGTTTTAAAGCTTCTTCCAGATTAACCACCACTGTCACTCACCAGCGAATATTACTTGCTAGCAGGTGCCATGTTTTCTTTTATCCCAGCATCGTATTTACTAAACCACAATTATAAGTAATTATGCATTGCCATAATTCCTTTTTCGAATATATACTATGTGGAAAGTGTTTAACCTAAATATGTCCGTGGCTTTCTAAACCAAATTTCAGAAGACAGTTTCCTACAGACAATGTTATATTCAGACATTCATTTGAATATGTGTGAAGTTAGTTATACCAATAAATATTACAAGTGTGCTTGTTTGTTATATGAGTACACATTACAACATTCAAGCGATTAATAATGAATAAGCGTCAAGAGAGAAATTAAGAATAATTTATTAGCACACAGAATCACACATATGAAGTAGATTAATTTCTATACAATGGATATTTCTAGGTCATACTGGATATCGGATGTACTTATAGAAATCCTTTTATATTCTGAAATAACACAACTCTTATTTTGACTACAAGATCTAATATGAAACATCCACGTGTGAAGCTACGGCAATATTATGTATTATTTTGTGTTTTTTTTTATTCTTTCACTGGTTTCAGTAATTGAATTATGGCTATACTGGTGCCCCATAGGGATCTAATGGGTTCTTAGTATATTAAAGTAACAATAGTACTAATTTCAGTCTGTCACTTTATAGTTCACCATTTTACACTAATGACGTTATATTAGCACATACACACAAATATGGACATAAGCATTCACATATACATATAAAAACAAACATACATAAATACATACACTCATAAACACGCACACACACACACACACAAACACACACACACAAACACACGCTCACAGAAATATTCTGAAAGTAAGCAATATAACATAAGAGAAGACAATAAATGGGAGACTAGTTCAGAAAACATTTATTATAGCTTTAACGCTTAAAAGACAAGCAAAGTGTCTCGACGTTTCAGACGCTCGTGCTTAATCACGACAAAAATATAAAAGAAAAATATAGGAGAAACATGAAAGGGAAAAATTGATTGGAAGATAAAAACCGCGAAAGGATTAGGGGCCAGTAGAAACATGATCCTAATCGGAGTTAAGAAAGGAAGAAAGAGTACCTAGTGTGCACACGGTTAGGAGTGTACCCATATTTTTTGTAAAAGAAATTTTAGTGATTTTGTTGTCATGGCTCTCTGGAATGCTATAAGCCTTACAATAATAATTATCCGGACCGGTTTTGGCCATTCTCCCTTTTCACTCTCACGTGTATTGATGTTTTTTTTTTATATGTTCCTCCCATTAAACACATTTTATGGAATGGTAATGCCGAAGTAACAAACGCGTGGACCATTGGTGAAAGAAAAAATTGTAACCTAAATTTTACCCGCACCCTCGCTTTTAAATCGCGACATGTTCACTGACAAAACTTCGTGGTGTATCACTTTTGTGAAGTTTTGTCTGTGAAACAGGTCACGGTTTAAAAGCAACCAAAATATTTTGACATAAATTAAATTTAAATGTTGACGTGAAACTAACGGTTGTTTTGTGTTCTTGAATGGCTTACAAACATCTTCCACGATGCAATTGATTTTGTTTCAGCACACGATCTGAGATCAAGTCACTTGCTATGCAAGTACATCTCCGTATTTTTTTTAATCACTCTGAATAAATGCCAGCAGTGACCTTCTCAGGCTCTCCAATATTTTAATATCTTAATAGAAACAATTGGGGACAGAGAGTGGGGTTGCAAAAAATTCATAATTTCTGAAATTTTATTTTTTATAGCATGCAAATATATTTATGGGGGAAATATTGAAAAACATCAATACATGCGAGAGTGATAAAGCATCGATGAGGATTGTTTTGGATGCGCTAGAAACAACAGCCAAATCGCCCTTAAATCACCCACTTTTCCCTCTGAAAATAGCAATTAAACAAAAAACAATCTTCACCCCAAATGCTCTTCCCATCGTTTTGAAGTGGAAAAAAAAAACTTACCCAAAATAGGTCCAGAGTGGGAGGACGAGGAAGGGGGTTGTAAAATAAAAAAAGAGTCTTTTTCATACAGTGATGCGCCCCTCCAACCCATCATTTCGAAGGCTGTGGTTTAAAAGAATGCAGAAATTCACTGAAAAAGTTTTCCCCGCAAATTTCTTTAAAATCGTAATCTATGCCGTTTGAAAGGAATTTGAATAAATTTTCACTAAAAAATACCCGTATTCCTGAAAGTTATGAGGAAAAGAATTCAGATCGTGTGAATTTTCCAAAACTCCTCTCTCCACACCTTCGAAAAATTCTCTCCCAGAAATCCCTATATACACTGATGCTGCAACGTCTAAGCGGTATTTGTAGAAATTTTATTAAAGAGTATCCATTTTTCTGGATGCTGAGGCAACAAACACTGGGGAGAGGGGTGGTGTACATCTGTAATAATGCCCTTATATTGATACAATTTTTTTCATTTCATGTTCATTTCGTTCATTGTTTGTAATGTTCTCTCACCCCACCCTCTCTTTCTCTCTCACACACACTAAAAAGCTTACAGATAAGCTGCTGGATTATAATCGCTATGTTGCTATGAGGGTAAGGTAAAACTTGACATATTGCTTCTCCTCCCTGTTGTTGGACTACCGTGATGTTTGTTTAAAAGAGAGATTATGACTGTGATAACAATATCGGTAGCAATCTTTACTAAGCAAGGGAGTGCTATTATACAAAGAGATAATTAGACGAAAAATATAAAATTATTAGAATAGGAACTCAGAAGTGAAAATATTATAATGAGGCTAGAAGAAAACCGCTCGAAGGACTGTCTTTCTGCTAGTACCCAATAATAATCTGTAGTATCGCAAGTGCGCACGTATATAGGTGCGATCTACTTGATTCAAGATAGAGCTCATAATTTACTGTGATCAGATTATAATTACTGCCGCGAAATATTATTTATTCACTATTTATCATTGAAGACCATAATAATACTAGTCCCTAGCTCTCCTCGATAGCTAGCTGTAAAATGATTTACATGTATTGACCAGCCAATCAAATTACTATGTTTCACTAGTGAAATCTGTCACACCAATATTTGGAGACTTACCCTCACCATACACTAGAGAATGACAGAATGATCTATATTTTATCTATATTTTATCCCCTTAGCATTAACTATACGGATGTCAGCGATACGGAGGGATTAAAAGATGTGAGAGTCACTACATCAAAGTATTTTTGAATCTATGATGTAGATATCGACTTATATCAATAAGTCCAATTATGAATTCGTATTTGGTACCATGTGACACAGGTATGCTGCGTTCATATGCACTTGAAAATATTTTCAGGTATTCCAAGATATGCGTTTTTATGCGTATGTGTGTGTGCGCGTGTGTGTGTGCATCCTCTGTGTGTTTGTGTGTCTATGCTTTTGTAGGTGTGTGGATATGTATGAGTAAGTTTTTGTGTATGTTTCCGTGTTTGCATAGGAATGCTGAATCTACATACATATCTATTTCAATCTCTTTTATTACCATTACAAATACAACATTACCTCAGTCACTCTCTCCGCTTCTTCCCTATTTTCCTTATCACCGAAATAATCTTAGAAATTTCTATACTTTCTATATCAATATTTTGACATAAATGTAATTTTATTCACCGTCTTATATATGTGTGTGCGGATATGTATGTTTGTGTGTGAAAGTGCGTATGTGGTGTGTGTACGTGCGTGAATGTGTATGTGTGTACATATACGTCGTATATGCGTATGTGTGTCAATATATATATATATATATTATATATATATATATATATATATATATATATATATATATATATATATATATATATATATGCATAAATATATCTATACGTACAAACATATATGCATAGTATATGTATATATATATATAGAGAGAGAGAGATAAATATATATATATATATATGTGTGTGTGTGTATTTATGTATGCATTTATCTATGTAAGTATCATATATGAACACGTGAACACATACACACACACAAGCGCGCGCATATATATATATATATATGTGTGTGTGTGTGGTGTGTGTGTGTGTGTAAGCGCATTTAAATAAAAGAATGCTTGAAAGATAATAGATTTTAGACATGAAAACAGGAGAGAACATGGACACAGTCGAAATAAAATTTGACAAATATGTTTCAGCACCCCGCGAGAATATTTGTAACCGACTTCAGTTCTCCTCATGATGTTTGCTAAATATGCGAACTAGTCTGTTGTGGATCAGAGTAGTATAAAAATTAGGCGAAGGAGTGTCTGGGTGGTAAGTAGCTTGCTTACCAACCACATGGTTCCGGGTTCAGTCCCACTGCGTGGCACCTTGGGCATGTGTCTTCTATTATAGCCTCGGGAAGACCAAAGCCTTGTGAGTGGATTTGGTAGACGGAAACTGAAAGAAGCCCATCGTATATATATATACATATATGTGTGTGTGTGTGTGTGTATGTTTGTTCGCCAACATCACTTGACAACCGATGCTGTCAATACCTTTAAAGGTTAAAATTATAAACAACTTATAAATAAGGGCAAACGAATTGTGATAAATTATATGGTAATGGACAATATGTCCAATTTTCGGCATATTTGGCATTAGAAATTTTTCGTTTGCCCTTATTTATAAGTTGTTTATAATTTTAACCTTTAAAGGTATTTTTTCTTTATGCTAGCCATTGATAAAATTTTTTTAGAAAAAAATTTTATCCTACATTAAATATAAATTTAAGTGTTCACTTCCGGACTCTCTCATTCTGTGAGAGTCTCAGTTCAAATCGCACGTGTCTTGAATGGGCTGGAGTATTTCTATTTTGGATTTATTTGGGGTATTTAATTGTGCTCATGACTTAGTGTTTAGCTTCTTCCATGGGTATGAGTAAGTATCTCATTTATTTAATTGCCACATTTATCACTGACGAAGGGAGGGTTCTCACGAACTAACCCTGAAATCGGTCCGATATGGTAATAATGGAATTTTTTAGAAATTTCTGTGGGCTTTTTTTCGAGTAGCGTGCGTATTGTGATAAATTATATGGTAATGGACAATATGTCCAATTTTCGGCATATTTGGCATTAGAAATTTTTTGGTTTGCCCTTATTTATAAGTTATATATATATACATATATATACACACACACACACACACACACATATATATATACATATATATATATATATATAATATATATATATATATATATATACGTGTGTATGAATATGGGTGGTATGTGTGTGCATGTGTGTGTATGTGGCAGTATACAATCCACTGTATAAAGTAGGACTAGTTGTGGCAAGAAGTAGGATCGAATACGAAAGAACGAATCGAACATCTATAAATGATGTAAATGTTTTAGACGTAGCTTTATTCTCTTCTGACAAAACCATAAAAATAGAGATAAACACACACACACACAAAAAGCTTAAAGCACCATTTCTTGGTTGGGAAAGAAATCCTGTTAATCATTGGAAAAAGAAGTAGTTTAAAGCAGAATGAAATTATCACCTAACTATCACATGACTGGAAACAGTAATATAATTAACTAATTAAGACATAAAAGAATAAATGAATGATGAAATTTTTGAATTATTTGAAAGAAGAAAAACGGCCTCAAAAGATCTTAAGAAAAAAGAAGAAAAAAACTGAAGTAGTTTTATGAATAACAAAAAGAAATGAAAAGATTTATAACAGAAAAAAAAGTTAAGAGAACGTGGTTAGGATTTCGAGCTGTCGAAGAAAAAAAGTGAAGAAGATGCTATAGAAGAAAAAAAGAAATCAACAACATTGTGTGGAAATCATAAAATAATATCAGTTGTGGAATGGTTTAGAACAGAAAAAAAAACTCATGAATTTAAAGAAGAGGTGTGACGAAGATCTGGCAAACTGAGCAGAAATCCTTAAATCTGTGTGTATTTTTTGAGGCTAGGGAAACAAGAAATCAATATTCTTCTCATGTCATCGTGTGAAATTTCTGTAATTTTATTTCTCCGTTTGTAAGCCTGATTGTATGTGTGTATCTACGCGCGTTTACGTTTTTTTTTTCTGTATGCGTATATATACATATATATGTATACATATATATATATATGTGTGTGTGTGTGTGTGTGTGTGTGTGTGTGTGTTTGTGTGTTTGTTTGTGTGTTTGTGTGTTTGTGTATATTTTCCAGGGCTGTGATACTGTTACATGAGTGTGTAAGTTTGTATGAACCCTAACTTTGTGAAAGTGTCTACGCTATGAGAAATATGTTCTAGAAGTGTATTTTCGAGTGAAAATGCTTCACAAGTACATATATATTTGGTGAGCGTGAGTATGCTTGTAAATGATGATGTTTTGCTGTGTGAATATGATTATGTTTGGAATTTGTATGTCATTCCCTTTTTTTTCAGTATTATTTTATGTATAAACTTCTGTGTTTTTCATCATGTATTCAAATGTCTGTCAGGATTCTCAATAGAAAACCCTGTTGAGAGACCCACAACACTACAAGCATCTGTGTAAACATTGTAATCCGTCTATTTGATATATATGTCATTTGTACAAGTAACAGAAATATTTCATGTGACATCTGGATAAACGTTTGACATGACTTACTGTGAAACTAATGCGTTTTTTTCATCGATCCTAATAATGGGTCAAAAGTAGGATCAACTCTATTGATCTTTAACCGTCAATGAATTATTAAAAAAGCAAATTACAAACACAAATCCAAAAACAAAAAAGAAAATCAATAATATAGGAAGGTATCAGATATCGCTCTTTGATTCTTTTACGAAGCCTACACCACAAATAACCCTTTCTATTTTTTGCAGACATATTACTGTTCATTTGTAGGACGTATATTTAGGTAAGTCATATTTGTTTATGAAGTCAGAAAAACACCTCATCAATCGTAAATAAAAGAGAGTGTATATCATGAACTGAACTACAAATACTACCAAGGTCGGATAATTAACTTAGAATAGCCATGTCATTGGCTTGTTTTTTTTTAATAATACAGACACACATTAAAGAGGTTTGCTAAACTTTGTCACAAAATATCTGTCTTGCAAACAACTTACACATGCAAGTGCTACCAGTCAAAGGCTCCGTATACCGGAAGCCAGCAAGTGTATGGGGTCATCAGAAGAGAATGCGCGCCGTTTTGGGGCCTACCTCAAGACGGCATCAATGCCCGCTGTCATTTTGGGGCCTACCTCTCGACGGCATCAATGCGCGCCGTTTTGGGGCCTTCCTCTCGACGGCATCAATGCGCACCGGCCCCTCTCATTGATATGAGGCCCCGCTTGCTAGATCAGCTGGTTATCAAATTAACCTCAATATCCTTCTAGCCATCGCTCATTGTCTCTTTTTAACCAAATCCAGTGGTTAGCCTTCTCCACTGGAGATTGGATATCAGTCACGGTGGTATTGACTTTACGATGAGTTAGGCCTAGTGATAACAACAGTCGACAGTACTTCATCGAAATAAGCATGGCCATAAGATATGGCATACCAGTGCCTCAAAAATTGAATGGTGACCAAAGGAACATCCTTCATCATAAATCATTTCAATGAGTCGTTAAATAACAATGAAAGCAACAATAACAAGAAGGGAAGGGAATACGTTACAAGAGGGGGGACCCTGTTTAGCATTTTAACATTGCACGAGAAGTAACTGCCATATGACAGCCTAATAGAAGTTCTAGAATAGAACTTTATTGAAAACAGTAAAAACAAAAGAAAAAATAGAAAAGCGAGTCTTATTCAGAAATGGAAAACAATTCCAATACTTCTCTTTCGTTATGTCTAAGCTGGGACAAAGCAACAAGGAATATCACAATGTGATGAAGCGATGCTTGCTGTGAGACGCTTACCCAACCAGGCAAAGACAAACGCAAACACATACACGTGCATACACACACACATGCACACGCGCGCATGCACTCCCACACAAGCACACACACTCACACACAAATTTATGTATTTTACAGAGTAATTTTATAAATTATATATATATATATATATATATTGCTGTATTTAGGAATGGTCATTTTACTTGTTTAGCCAATAAAAACACACGCACTATATATTTGGTGTTACTTTGCTTCAGCGTTATTTATTCTTTACAAGAATCTTAATCTTATTCGACACACTCCTGTGACCGTATCAGTGGTCTTTTGCTTTCTTCTTTCTTATTACCCATGTGTTTTTATTGGCTAAACTGGCCAAATTACCATTCCTAAATACAACAATATCTGTTTCAACACAAGATTTCACATCGAAAATCTTGCACAACAAATATATATATATATATGTATGTATATATATATATATAT
>NC_043005.1:9190639-9235639 GCF_006345805.1 Octopus sinensis | reverse complement strand
GAAAACGAACGAAGTACACGAACAAAAATACAGAATACGTGACACCAATAAGAATACAAAAACGTAAAAACAATAACGGTAAAAATAAAAAACAGAACAAAACCAGGACGTAGGACAAGGGTCTTTCGACAGGACGAGTTGAGTTTGGGGCTGGCTTATGAAGTTGTGCCTAATGGCCGCAGGGAGACGAACAAATACGTGTTGCTTCGGCGACTGCTGGAACGAAAAGAGCGCTCAACAGTGGCTAGCGGTCACGTGAGAACAAAAGACAGGAGAAAGGGACAGATGAAAAGAGAGAGAAGGTGGACGAGGGAGGAGAAGAAAGAGACAGATCGAGGGGGCTGGAGGTGAGAGAGATAGAGAAACGTAGAAGGGGGGGGGAACGGATGGAGAGGGAAAGAAAGGAAGGGGAATAAGGGAGGAGAGAGAGAGAGAGAGAAAGAGACAGATTAAGAGTCGTATCAATGCTAGAGAAAAAATATACTTATCGTATAAGGACAATTGTGGATATATATATATATATATTTATATTATATAGAGGGAATTACTATACATAAATGCTACACGCTAGGAGGGACTCTTAAAGCCAAAACTACCAAAATAATAAACACATCGTACTGAATACGAGAGAATGCAACTCTCAAAGCTTGCCACTTAAAATAAAATTCAGCTGCAAATCACATGATTTCATAATTAGTTCAAAAATGCAGTTTTTAATCGTCAGTGCACGCATAATTCAAGATTTATAATGAATGAACAAAAATTAACAGACGATTAAAAAGTACATTTCTGCAGTAATTATGAAATCATGTGATTTGCAGCTGAATCTGATTTTAACTGGCTAGATTCGAGAGTTGCATTCCCTCGCATTCGGTAGGATGTGTTTATTTATTTTGCTAGTTTTGACCTTAAAAGTCCTTCGTAGCCTGTGGCATTTATGTATAGTAATGCCCTCTATATAATATAAATTAAATATATTTAAGAGAAAAATTTATGGGTGTTTCACTTATGAGGTTTTTCGCCCTGACTACTAGATAAATTCTTATAAAGATTTTATCCAATTTTTAAATTATATATATATATACAACCGTCACTCAAAGGGTGCAAGTCAGCACGAGCATAGCTAGAAATAAAAGTCAAAATAATTCTTAGCCGCGAACAGAGCATTTTCTGTTCAACATCGACCTCGGTGCGTAACTGGAACTTAACTTATCGACCCCGAAAGGATGAAAAGCAAAGTCGACCTCGGCGGAATTTGAACTTAGAACTTAACGGTAGACGAAATACCGCTAAGCATTTCGCCCGGCGTGCTAACGATTCTGCCAGCTCGCCTCCTACGTAATTCTTCATAATCAAAATGGGAAACTGACTTTAGATAACGCTGCCCTAACAACGACTCTTAAAACGCACGAATGGTAATGGCTGGGATCCATTTCATCATATTTCTTAATAATAATGACTGACCATGGTCGGACAATTTCTAACAACATTATGAAAATGACACTCGACAAGAGTTCAAATAAAGATTTGATACGTATGTCTACATTACAGGGACACTTGTTAACGTGGCAACTACCCTGATGTATTAGTTGTTCACTATTTAACTTTGACTGACTTTTCAAGGGATTGATTAGCGGAAGCTTTTGTGTTTAAATAATTACTACTGCCATGATAAAAAAAAGATTTTGTAATATTTCTTTTGTAACAAACTTGCACACTGAATTTACTACATACGCACGCATTGATACACATCTACCTTCATACATGTATACATATATAAAGATTGTGTGTGTGTGTGAATGTGTAAGTCCATGCGTACATACGTATATGTATGTATGTATGTATGTATGTATGTATGTATGTATGTATGTATGTATGTATATATATATACATATATATATATACATATATATACGTATACGTAGACACATATCTATGTACGTGAGAAAAAGAACAAGAGACACTGTAAGTTTTGATTATAGAGTCTTTTGTCCGCAAAGGTTGAGTGCACTGTACATTTTGTTAAATTATATCTTCTCTGTTTAATTTGAGAGAATTCATTAGATTTTCAAAGAAGACTACACTTATTTGTCTGGTTTCTATATATTTCAGTGAGTTGTCATATTTATTTTTCATTGAATTCGTATATTACTTTGGCAATCAGTATTTTCGTGTATCAATTGTTATTTCGCCGTACTTTTAATGTGTATGTTTGTATAGTGTTGGAGCATTTTTATATTTGTTCTTCTGCGTAATGGTTATATAGGAGAGATGTTATATGCTTGAATAGTTTCTGTGAATACTATATATACATATATATAATATATATATATATATATATATTGGCTGTTTTTATGAGTTTTATCTGATAGGCTGAATTTCTTCGAGTTACAAAATGAAATATGATAAGCGCTTCTCTTAAGGACAGGTTTGTATCGAGAATCAGTCTCAAGTTCATCAAACTTGTCAATTATATTTAATATTGTTGTTATGTATTTCCTTCACTTCTCTAGCTATTTATTTATGAGGATTGTGTCCTCCTCGGGGATTTCTTTTGACACCATAACAATCATATATTAAAAATCGGTACCGATTTGAATCGCCCTGCTCTAACTCTAGATGTGTTTAATAACCAAGATATCTTACTTAACTTGTCAGATAAGAAATGAAATGTTACTGTTTTTATGATCTCGTCCGTTCATGTGAACGCACTCATAAAATGGCCTTGGGTTTCCGCCCACTGGTTTCAATTTAACATTTAGTTTTCAAATTAAAGCAAGTGTAAAATTGTTTGTTGTATTCTCTGTCTACTTCTTATTCGTTTTTATTTTTACCTCTTACTCATTCGCTTTTTCTCTACATTTATATTTCTGCTTCACTTTCCCTATCTGTTGTTCATTCTTCCTACATTTCATTCACACTCGGTTCTTCCCTCATAATTTACTTCCCTCACTTTATTGCTCATATCTCTTTTCTCTCTTAAATGTAATGACTTATTTTTTTGTAGCTTCATTGCTCTTATTTCTTTCTGATTTATCGAAATTATTGCTACTTTCCTTATTTTCTCGTTACTAAATTTCCCGACTCCCATCTCTCCTCGTTTCTACTACAAATTCCCAATTCCCCTTCATCTATTTACATATTGAATACTAAGTCAAGTACAAAACTTCGAGTTTTTATTCATAGCTTAAATGGATTAAATGGAACAAACCTCATGACAGATAAATGAATTTTTCAACCAAGAGGAATAAACGGTGAAGCTAACCTTTGAACGCATAACGTAATTAGAAGACATAACGTAAAGAGCCGCAACTAAATACTGTATGATATTTTATCCAACAGAATACGAATTCAGTCAATTACTCTGTAACTATCCTTTAAAACCCCAAACTGTACAATACCGAACTAATTGGAAGCGCACACTTAGATATGTTACAAGTATAGAGCATAATTAATGACGAGAATAATTTAGATTATCACTTTATTTTTGTTATTTATAAATAAAAAGACAGAAATATATTGATGTTCAGTTATATAAGATTCATGCGGCTTAAATTCGTAAGAACGGGAATTTACTTAAACATCTTTTACCTTATTTTAATTAATCACTTGTTGCATCCCTACGTGCAACTCATACTAATTTTAACTTCCGATTTTTATATAACATTCTCTCTCTTGGTTTATATTGACCATATTTTAGTTCTGTAATTTTATCTTTTTGTCAACAAAACCTTATTCATCTTATTTCATTTATAAGTTATGTGCTAATCTTATATTTCACATTTTTCCAATCACTTCCTTCGTTAATTCATTCATAGGGTGTACGCCTACTTGTAATTTTACATGAAATTAAAAAATTGCATCCTCAGATTGCTGTCAAGTGACATAAATAATTCGGTACTCTGTCCTCTTTCAGAAGAGCAGTATCACACCATGAATTATGATAAAATAATCTTCAACTGTGAATATTTCGTCTTTTGTATTCGCGGAACATATTAGGTGTCTGTCCTTTCTGCAAGACGGTAGGTTGTGAGTTGATGAATACGTATTGTCTTCACATGTGACCGAATACAGGTTTTTCCTCAATGGATATTTAAGCTACTATATCAAGGGTGCTGGAACATTTTTAGTCTTAGACATTGAACCGGGTTGACCACGACTAAACAACAGTTAGTGAGTTGATTATAGTTAATAGCCCTTTTTCTTTGTTGCATATAACAGTAATATTGCTTCGATTTTATAAATTTACTTATAATATCCGAATAAAAATTAGATTTCAGAATTTTTAGGAATGGATAGTTGATAGCATTTAATGTTTCATAACATCAACAAATACTGGAATAGCCAAGTTGATTTCTCCAAAATGTTTACATATTCCAGAACACTAAAATATATCAAAGTCGTGATAGGTATTGTACTTGAAATTAAAGAGGCAAACATTATCGATATTATCAAATTGATCATAAGGAATATCGTAGCTATCAACATCATATCTTTCGTCATTATTTTCAATAAAAATATAGTTTCTTTAAACGCCTGATACATACTCATATTTTCTTGATCTCGTTCCATTCTGTACCATGAAATATTTGACTTCATATATTTTATACTTCTAGTATATATTCAACTCCATGATGAATAACGTAGCACATTCGAAGGTAACATATCATCGCAGTTTACTCCTTCAACATTCGTCTATCTAGTCACAATACATTCTTGTTCTTGAATAAAGGTTCGTCGTGAATGACAATGTATGTCCCTACACAATACCAACTTTCTGATGATCCACGTTATAGTGAAACAGACAAAGCCGTTACAAGCAATAGAGGTAAGTAAAGGGAGATGTATTTCTTCCATTGTATATTAATTTACAGCATGAGCAGTGGTTGTTTTTGACAGGACCGTCATAGATTAAAAGTATGCTGAAGTATCATTTTAGCACAAACAGTTTTCAACATGTGGAAGATGGTATGGCTCTTATTATTTGAGATATCATTGGTAGGGCTAAGAGTCTTTTTGTATATAGAAAGACATACCTAGCACAAAGTACAATAGGTAAAAGAACAGTACTTGGAGGTTGCAATTTGTGTAACGATGGTAAGCAAGAAGATAGAAGTTTGCTGTGGTAACAATCTATGCGTCACGTATATCACAATAAACTTTATTACTTTTGTTTTGTTAAGCAGGTGGACTCCGTGTTATATGCCATTGTATATAATTTGCTAGCCATAGATGCATTATCTCCAGAACAGGAATCATAAATATCATTTAAATATTGCCTTACAATTTAAATAAACGTCTACGTTGCATTCTGTAAGAGAGAATTCAACAGGAGTCTAAATACTTCCTGCAGATTCTTTAGAATAAGGTCTGCTCTTTATGATATATTGAGACGTATACAGATATCTTCTATCACAATGCTAACTTACACATGTGTACAGCTCCCAAATGATCTGTATAATTCATTCACGTTATCTAAAGCAAACGGCAACAATTAGAAATACACCATTAATTTTGTATTTGGATGAAATATTACCTTCTGCATACTCTTAAAATATTTCTTCTTAGCTATTTGCCTGCTGCAAATCATCTGGACAGTCTTAAATTGCCATCCATCAACGAAGCGAATATGACTTCCACTCCTGCCGTCTTGGAACTTCGAAATCTTTGCACATATTCTACAGTTTCGTGAAGCGTGATTTCTCTCCGAGAATACTTACTTGTCATGGAAGACAAATCTGTTTCCTGAAGGAGAGAAATTGAAGATTGCTAATATGTTCTGATAATTAGCTAAGGAAACGACATTACTTGTGAAATATGGAAAGAATTGTAATGAAGAAACGAAAGAAAAGGCATACAAAGTAAGTTACAATATTTAGGCACCATAAATTTTACTTGCATGGAAGTTCAGGAATTTGTAGGGGCATCACGAATCTATAAATGGGTTTTATATATATACTACCTCCGAATTAACGAGTATTATCATCCTTATTACCAGGCCTTGTGCCTATCATTAAAAGAATCATTATTATCGTTACCAAGGCGGCGAGCTGGTAGAAGCGTTAGTACGCCGGGCGAAATGCGTAGCGGTATTTCGTCTGCAGCTACGTTCTGAGTTCAAATTCCGCCGATGTCGACTTTGCCTTTCATCATTTCGGGGTCGATAAATTAAGTACCAGTTACGCACTGGGGTCGATGTAATTTGACTTAATCCGTTTGTCTGTCCTTGTTTGTCCTCTTTGTGTTTAGCTCCTTGTGAGTAGTAAAGAAATAGGTATCTCGCTCGTCTATGCATTCTGAGTTCAAATTCCACCGAAGTCGACTTTGCCTTTCATCACTTCGATAAATTTAGCATCAATCAGGTATTGGGGTCGATGTGATCGACTTACTCGCTCCGCACAAATTTCCTACCTTGTGCCTATTGTAGAAACGATCATTATTATTATTATCAGGCCTTGTGCCTATGATAACAGGAATTTTTATTATCATTACCCTGTCGACGAGCTTGCAGAATTGTTGGAACGCCTGACTGAATGGTGAGAGTCATTTCGTTCTGCCTTTACGTTCTGAGTTCAACTTCTATCGAGGTTGACTACGCCCTTTACTCTTTCGGAGACGGTAAAACGAATACCGTTGAGCACTCGTGATCGATGTATTGCACCTACACACTACCCCGAAATTGCTGCACTTTTATCAGAATTGAAAGTCTTTTATTTTTATTATAATATTCATTTTTATCATTATACTATTATTATACTGTTTTTATTTTTATTATTATTATTGACAGTGAAAGCGATAACATTGATGATGATGACGACGACAACGACGGTGGACTTCATCGTCGTGACGGTGGTGGTGGTGGTCATGGTCGCGATCTTGATAGAGATTTCACTTGACACAGAGAGCAATGGATGTGGCGATATTGCAAGTTTAAGTAAAATTGATGAAGCAATAAGGGCAGCGGATGGGTAAAAGGTTAAGATCATCAGTTGTTGCTGTCCGTGTGGTAGGCTGGATATTTGAAGAAATGTTTGTGGTGCTTCTTGCTGAAAAACCTTCGTTACACTTTCAATGCTCCCACTGCAGAAACATCCGCCTGCTACTTGTGCGCTAGAGTGTTGACATGCTACACCCTTAGCTATAAACTCTCATGGCTACTTAAAAGAAATATTCATTGCCAACTCACGTCTTAGATGTTTTCTATTGAGAAGAAACACTGGCAATATATTTTTGTGAGTAGCTGGCATAATCTTTAGGACATTGGGAAAGGACTTCATGATTTGTTCTGATTCTCACCGTTCTGAGTTCAAATGTTTGTATTTGTGTTTATGAGGCGGAACCCCTCTAAGGCTATCTTGTTTACTTGTTACGTTAATTCCTTCTGGCGTTTTGTGCGGGTAACTGTTAAGAGATTATCTCTGATATTGTTTATGTTACGTTAATTCCTTCTGGCGTTTTGTGTGGGTAACTGTTAAGAGACTATCTCTGATATTGTTCATGTTGCAGTTGCACATGTTTCTGATGTAGTAGTAGCACTATTATCAGTAGTTGTTTCGCATTTTATATCCGACTTTTACATAAGTAGAAGGTTCTTATGTAGTCGACATTACCGCAGGTTTTGCACCTGGACCTTTTTCCCCGTGATACAACGCGCAACTACATATACTTCTATCTGAATCGTGTCCTGTTCTAGAGTTTCCTGCGTAGTCTTCATCTCAATATACAAGCATGCAAGTTATCAACATCAACCAAAATATACTTATTTCTTTACTACCCACAAGGGGCTAAACACAGAGGAGACAAACAAGGACAGACATAGGTATTAAGTCGATTACATCGACCCCAATGCGTAACTGGTACTTAATTTATCGACCCTGAAAGGATGAAAGTCGACCTCGGCGGAATTTGAACTCACAACGTAACGCAGACGAAATACTGCTAAGCATTTCGCCCGGCGTGCTAACGTTTCTGCCAGCTCGCCGCCATTATATATCGCAACCAAAATATACTGTTTACTCGATACCTACCAACAAGCAAATTGAAAATGTACAAAATAGAATAATCAGTGAATAACAAAGAAAATCAAAGAGGGGCAATAGAATAAGGAACGACCATTAGAAAATCAATAAAGATCTTTCAATTGGAACACCTACCCAAAATGTTGATAAACCAATATCAACAGGAAATTATTTTCTTTTCTAGCTAAGGGTTAAGGTACGCAACATCGGAGGGAAAGTGTTAGTCGATATTATGGAACCCAGTATTTCGCTGGTAATTTATTATATCAAATTTGGTGACATATGAATTGAAAACCTAAAGAACTAGAACAAATGTCGTATGGCGTCTTTTTACGCTTTAACGATTTCATTCAATGGCTTTTGCCTCCTAAACAGATGCCATTTAAAACGTGAATTATCAAAATAAAATGCCTTACAGTAGCCATGATAGTTCATTGTTCCAGATATAGATTGATGATTTATACACAATCCCGTAAGAAAAAGTAGAGAAAACAGACCTGATCTTTACTTAGCATCATAGAGAGGCTATGATAGAATATTAACAAAAAAAAGTGTGAAATAATACCAGAATAGAATTATAAGAAAATTAAAAAGCCTTGCTTATAGTAAAGACAAACCGGGTAAACCTTGAAACATATGATTAAATATTCTACTAGAATCATACATACTATTAATTTGAATAACAAAACAATGCTTCGAAATATTACAATATATATAAAACTGGAAGATACACAAGCAATGAAATCCAATGACACAAGGGAAACATTTGAACTAAAAGTATTCAAACCAATGAATATATCAACAGATTAGAAAGAGAGAGAGGCTAGAGGTATAACAGCATAACCAGTAGGATACACAGTTATTGGTGTTTAATATAACAGGGCAATCAATGATTGTTAGATATTGGAAAGTTTGCAGAACTGATAGTCCCCGAATACTTAACCTCCGTAATTTTTTTTTCTCCTTTTGTAGTACAAGAGGTGAGAACAGAGACGAATACAATGTAATCGAAAAATATAATACCTTGACAGCTCTCCTGTCGGCAAACCACTTCCTACCTCGCCTGGAAAAAATATCTTACCAAAAGAGTGTGTATTAGGGTAATTTTGTTATTCAGTGGTTATATGCACATATAATTATATGTATAACGCACACACTTACAAGCATACACACACATATATATATATGTGTGCGTGTGTATGTGTGTGTATAACGAATAAACTCACTATGTAATTGAAAACACACACACACACACACATATATATATATATATATATATATACATACATACATACATACATATATATATATATATATATATATTATATATATATATATATACGTATATATATATATATTATATATATATATATATATATATATATATATATACATATATATACATATATATATATATATATATATATATATTATATATATATATATACACATATATATATACATACATATAAATATATATATATATTAAATGTGGTTTTAGAGTCAAGTTTTGTCAGCTATTTCCAGCGTGGTGGTATCTCTTAGATACCCTAAATTATAATTTTAATAATAATTATTACATTTGAATGTTTTTATACCCACTTTGGTAAGATCGTTATTTGAATTACGATCTTATATATATATATATATATATATGTATGTATATAAAAGCTTCCTATCCTCAGTTGAGTACTAGACTATCTTAGAAGTTTCGGCCGGCTACACTTGAGACTGCTCCAATCTGACCGGCCCCAAGAAAATCTAAGCTGAGAGGACTAGATTCCTTACATGCGCGTGCACACATGTATACACACATGGTAGAGTTGTTAAGAAGGGTCTTTGCACTCATGAAGTACTGGTTTGAACCCAGTGCGAGTTTTTTGAGTTGATACATAGCTTGTGACTGAAAATGGGTAAGCAGAAACTGCACAGAAGCTCATTGGATAGATCCGCACTGCAATTCAAAAGTTGTAGCATTGTCCTATTATGACTCATGGGCAGCTATCTGATAAATATTCAACAATTTACACGTTAATACAAGGGCAAATTATTCGGTCGATCGAAAAGCTGAGTCCACTTCCTCAAAGGAAAATCATTCCTTTCAATAGACAAACACACACACAAATACACACACACACACACACACACACAAACACACACACAGACGCACCCACAGACGTACACACATGGATATAGTTATATATATATATGTGTATACATGTATATGTGTATATATGTATATAATCATCTATATATATGTAGGCAAAGGTGTGGCTGCGTGGTAAGAAGCTTGTTTCCTAACCACATGGTAGAGCAAATGTTTTCTGTTATAGCCCCGAGCTGACCAAAGCCTTTTGAGTGGATTTGGTTAACGGAAACTGAAAGAAGCTCATATACAAAGCAAGTAAGTAACAAGGACGTCCAGGTATCGATGCATATTTTGCTACTTATTTGCTTTTTATTTACCTAACTTCGAGCTGCGCGGATTATACCGAACTAGCTTGGTGCTTCAATTTTAGTACCTAATTCAACTGAATCTTAATTATTTTATGTGTGTGTGTGTGTGAGTGTGAGTATGTATATATGTGTGTGTGGCTTTGTGTCTGTATTTGTCTCCACCACCATCGCTGGACAACCGATGTTGGTGCGTTTACGTCCCCATAACTTACCGGTTAGGTAAAAGAAACCGATAGAATAAGTACTAAGCTTACAAAGAATGAGTCCTGGGGGTCGATTTCTCCGACTAAAGGCAGTGCTCCAGCATGGCTGCAGACAAATGACTGACACAATTAAAAATAATAGAATAAAATAATATTATGTATGTATGTATGTATGTACGTATGTATGTATGTGTGTATGTATGTGTATGGTATTAAATATGCGTTCGAGCACTTGTATACATGTCTTACCCATTTTCCCAACAGTTTTTACCTGACTTTTACCTGGTATTTCTTTTTCTTGGTATTTCTGTTTGTTCACTATTTTTGTTTGTGTGTCTACAATCACAGCTATGTTAACTCTAGAATAACGCCTAACTTCTGGATAATTATTGTTTGAGACGTGAGAAAATAATTTTGTTTTTAATTAATCACTTATGGTAATCAATTTCAAAAGATGGAAATTTTAATTGTAAAAATAAACCAAGAACATCCAATATGCCTCAATACCCACCACCGGCGGCAGGTAGCAATTTGCATTGTATGGATTTTCATTTTAATTAATATATACATTTTTAGATTATTACGTTTATTTTTATCGAGGCTTTGTTTACTGTATTTATTTTGTTTCTTAATCCGACTTCAATAATATTGAACATTGCTTATGAATTACCGTAGAACACCGATTACAGAATGAATGAATGACTAAAATGTATCTCATGAATTTACTTTCGCGATTAATCTGGAAAGTGTGTATTCGTCTGTTATGAGAATTCACTAAGATATATATTATTGGAGCGAAATGCAATATACACACATAGCACAGACTCATTTGCACACTTGGCTTCTGGAGGGTGCCCGGTACTAAGGCAGCTGAAATAAAGCTATAATGAAAGGAAGCCATTTACAAGCACTCACATACAGATACTCTTATTTGTCTGTAGCATATTCCAGAGCGTATATTAAAGAATTTTTTAAATAAAGATAACAACTTTTAGAAGTCATTTTTATCACTAAAATTATTGCTGATTGTATTAATATTGTTGCTACCATTATGTTTATTGACGTTCGGTAATTATTATTATTATTTCTTCGTAACATAGGTAAAAATGCACAGGAGTCTTTAGACGTCTGTCAAGTCACAACAAGGACCTCAGACAGATTATTATTATTGAGTTAGAGAGCAGTGTATGCCATCAAAGTGAAACTGGGGTAAAATATACGAAACCCAGTATAAACACCATGAATACCCGTCTGATAAGGATACACTAGGCACATGCATCACAACCATATGTGCGCGACATGGTGATCTCATATCAAGATAAACAGCACATGACCTTGCCAGTGGGGCCCAGTTAGGATTTTCTTCAGGTCAAGTAACTCATCCCGCTCAAAAGGTCCCTGAATAAGGGTTCAGGATGTTGAACGAAACACCCATGTTTCCAGAGGTGAACTATTCAAACCCCAAAGAATCCCTGTCAACACATGGCTATGATGCTCCCCCACTACTTCTGCTCGTGATCAGAGATGCACATATCGTCAGCCACTAAGGGACATGCTCAACTGGTTAAGGTCAAACAACTGACAAGCAAATCTGTGGTATTGAGCAGAATATTTACTGTAGCCCATCTTTTATACCAAGACAAAACTATGCACATGATAACATTTACAATCAGTTAAGATCGGACCCCATGAGAGCCACTGCCTGGTACTGCATCAGGGCATTTATTATTATTATTATTATTATTATTATTATTATATTATTATTATTATTATTATTATTATTGTTGTTGTTATTATTATTATTATTATTATTATTTTATTATTATTATTATTATTATATTATTATTATTATTCAGTAGTTTTATTTTTATAGCGTGCTTTCACTTCACTACCGAGCGCAGCTCTGTGTGCCTTGGGTATGTGCTGTGATTTGTTGTGATGCTCTGATGGTTATTGTATGGAAAATGTTCTGCGTAGGATGTGTGCAGTGCCTAGTAGTGCAATTTTCTGTATGTTATATGTGTTTCTAAGTCCTGGTGTTTTTGTTATGTATTTGTCTGAATATTTTTTTATCATGCCTAGTGCACCTACTATGATAGGAATTGTTTCTGTTTTCAGGTTTTTTTTGTTTCGGTGGCTAGTTCAGTGACGGCTAGGTTTATGTTGCTTATAATTGGTGTTGTTATTGCGTTTATTTTTATTCTTTCTTGGGAGGTATGGTTGGTGGTCCATTTTGGGCTCTGTGGTTTTCAGTTCTTTGATTATTTTATTTTTTATATTATCATAATCATTAGGCTCCCCTTCGTTGTTTACATCGTGTTTGTTGGGAATGTTGCGTTTGTCTTCGTGTTTTACAGTTTCAGTGTTTATATTATTGGGCATTGTTGTGTGGCTTCTATCTACATTTTCCTGGTGTATTTTTTCTTTTAAATGTTCTATTTCTATTTCTGATATTTTTTTGGCTTTGAGAATGTATCTTCGTACGTTAGCTAATTTATTAGGGTTCATTGCTGTATCCAAGTCTATATCTCTATTATTTTCCTTCCATATTTTATATGTATGTGTTGTATTTTCATTTTGTGGGTAGAGCATTGCTGTGAAGTATGCGTGTAAGATAGAAATGTATTCCTCACGTGTCCATTTACGTCTTTTGGGTTTTAATTGCGGGACATGAGGTACAACGTCCGGCCCATTATTTTGACGGTCGTCATTTTCGTAAGGTACCGGTCCGTTTATTTCTGTTGTCACATTATTTCGCACGTGTAGTTTTTCGTACATTTTTTGTTGTAGGTTTAATGTACGTACCGCTCGATTGTTATTCTTGGGTTGAATAGTATCGGTGGCATTTAATTTCTTCGTAGTTCCTTTGTACATGGTGTTTGAGGTCGGGGATGATCGTGTTGTTCCACGATTATTATTATTATTATTATTATTATTATTATTATTATTATTATTATTATTATTATTATTATTATCATCATCATCATCATCATCATCCTTATTATTATTCTTTATGGCTTCCTTTCATTATAGCTTTATTTCAGCTGCCTTAGTACTGGGCACCCTCCGGAAGCCACGTGTAGTAAGGGCACTTTTGTGTTAATGTGCATGCTAAAATTATCACCACATTTATTCCATTTTTAGATAGAGAGTGTTTTCCCTAGTAAACGGGCTGTACCCATCAAGGTTATCTTTTGTAGTTCACAGAGATTGGAGTTACCAGGGAGTTGCTTAATATACATCTCAGCTCTCTTCTGTATTATTCCCAACGCACCAATTACAACTGGTATTTTTGTAGTACAAAGCTTCAACATTTTTTGCGATTTCAATTTGAAGATCTTTATAGTGTGAAAGTTTTTCGGATTCCTTTCTTGAGACATTTTGATCTTGTGGGACAGACATATCTATTAACAGACAAGTTGTAGTCCTTGATCACAATGTCTGGTCGATTGGAGTAAATTTTTCTGTCTCTATTGAAAAGTTCCAATGGATAGTGACGCCCTCGCTATTTACTACATCATCCTCTTGATGTTCCCTGTACCACTTATCACGGGATTTTTATTATTATTATTATTATTATTATTATTATTATTATTATTATTATTATTATTATTATTATTATCATTAATATTGTTATTATTGTTGTTGTTGTTGTTGTTGTTATTATTGTTGTTATAATTATTATTGTTATTATTATTATTGAGTGAGAGAGCAGTGCATGCCATCAAAGTGACACTGGGGTAAATTATACGAAGCCCAATATACCCATCATGACTACCCGTCTGATAAGGGTACACCAGGCACATGCATCACAACCATATGTGCGCGACATGGTGATCTGATATCAAGATAAACAGTGCATAACCTTGCAGGTGGAGCCCACTTTGAATTTTCTTCTGGTCGAGTAGCCCATCCCGCTCAAAAGGTCCCTGAATAAGGGTTGTTTAAGGATGTTGAAAGAACCACCCATGTTTCCAGAGGTGAATTATTCAAGCCCCAAAGAATCCCTCTCAACACATGGCTATGATGCTCCCCCACTACTTCTGCTCGTGATCAGAGATGCACATATCGTCAGCCACTAAGGGACATGCTCAACTGGTTAAGGTCAAACAACTGACAAGCAAATCTGTGGTATTGAGCAGAATATTTGCTGTAGCCAACTTTTATACCAAGACAAAACAATGTACATGATAACACTTCCAATCAGTTAAGATCAGAAGCCATGAGAGCCACTGTCTGGTACTGCATCAGGGCATTTATTATTATTATTATTATTATTATTATTATTATTATTATTATTATGAATAATATTTTCACTTTTGTACGTACCTGTTGTGCGCGTCACACTTACTACTTTCAAGTGGCAAAACGAGAGAGCGGAGGAAAGAGAGGAAGTAATAGAAAGATTGAGAGAAAGTGAGAAGTGAGAGAGAAAGAGAGAGAGTGTGAAAAAACAGTGAGGTGTGACGGCGTTCGTTTTGTGTTTTTAAATGCTTCAGAGGGGACGTAAGAGAGAAAGAAAGAGAGAGAGAGAGTGAGAGAGAGTGAAAGAGCCGGTGAGTGGTGACGGCGTTCGTTTTGTGCTTTTAAATGTTTATCCCATCGCAAGAGAAGTAGATTCATAGAAACATATACACATTGTGAGATCAAAAGCGGAAGAGATGAATGACACAAAGAAAGTGTAAGAGAGAGAGAGAGAGAGAGAGAGAGAGAGAGAGAGAGAGAGTAGATACATAAATCCAAAGAAAAGTTCATAGATGCATAGGCAGAGCATTATTGCAGGACAATGAATACAACTATGGTATCAAATTGAGAGCTGATACTTCGTTCCCCGGCTCCTCTTTCGGCACACTTTCGGTTCAATAGGTAGCAGCCCCTTTTTCCTCTAAATATTTATACACCTGACATTAGTTTCCACATTAGCGGAAGACACGTTATTAATCTAACGTCCTTGGCATATAACAATGTCTTTCTCCTTGTCATCCAGCTGGGTACTGCACCTTCCTGCAAGGATTCACCTATCTGTTTTGCTATCCTTTCATAGAACCCGCTCAGCTTCTTCATCCAATAACCTTGGACCCATCCGGGCCGGACGTTTCCGATTTGGGAATTTTCTCAACTGCTTTTTCATCATTTTTGTAGTTATTTTAATGTCTTCTTGGCCTTCTATGTTTCTTAACCTATCTTGCATTTCATGCAGCTACTCCGCTTGATCATTATCCGCTACAGGTTGGTCCCAGATCCCTAGCTCCCTCTGCTTTCCTCTTTGTACAGCTTCTAACGCTGCAGATATGCTACGGGGTCAGCTGTTGACTACCAGAGAACTAAGGTAACACGCCTTTTTTTCGAGCACCATCCGGACTATTCGAGCGCTTCCAAGCAGTGCTGTTTTCTGCAAGAGCTCCACCCTTATTGTAGCCCCTGTATCCTATATCGGAATGGCACTTACATTTCAGTAGCACTCCTTCCTTAACTTTCTCAGTGGTGAGTTTCGTCCCATCTCCTTCTCATACTCTCAGATACTTAAGAATGCTCTGAGACATGATTTATCTTATCTTGGTTTTAATTATTTATCTGAGGTATTAATTATTTTATCTATTTAGGGTGAAGTTGTATGTGCTTGTTAGTTTTCTCTTGGCGCATTTGTCAAGCCAAAATCCACTTTCATGCTATCATTATATTGTTTGATTGTGTGAAGAAATGTTTACAGTTGGTCACTTTTTTGCGATTAGTTTCAAACCATCTATATAGAGGAGATAATATCTATTTTTCCATACACACTGTATCCTTAATTTGTGTGATCCAGGAGTTTACGTTCAGGAAAGAGTGTTTAGCAGAATAACAAAGGAGATAACAGGTCTCCACAATTAATATTAATAAATTAATATAAATGTCCAACGTTTATATTTGTAGTGTCAGTGTTGAGAATTAATATTGCTTCTGCGATCTTCAGTGTGAGATACAACATTACTGATTATAGGTGATGTTTTGAGCATCTCCAGCAATGAGGAAGACTATCAATGATCATCATGTAGTCTATGCAGGCCACAGCGTGACTTTATTCTGTTGTGACAATCTTCAAAAAATCATTCTGTTTATTAACAGTTGATCCCCGCCTTCATAACACCCATGTTTGTATCCGTTTTGTTCATCAAGGAAGATGTTGCTAATTTCAAAAGCACGTTCAATTGGGAAGGATATAGGGAATTTTCACATCTGTATTTCGTAGGATTTTTTTGTTTCATTGATTTTGTGGAACAAATATGTGAGATCATTCGCCAGTCATTCTTGAGTCGTTTGCGGTTTCTTTCATGATTGCGTTATAACAAGTTAGTTCTTTGTGTGAGTTTGTACACGCATTAAACTAATAGTATGGGATTTTACCAATAGCATGTGACTTCCATTTACTGCACTTTTTTAAAAATGAGTCTGGTTTTTCCTACATTTATCTCTTCCCATATTAGCCAATTGATAAGTTCAGTGTCACCTTTTTTTCGTGTTAATCCATGGATTATCACGGTTGAGCTCCTTTAAATCAGCCCAAATTTACCTCGCGAACTCCTCTATTACATACTCTATGGAAACGTTTCCTATTTTGATGGTGTTCTTTCCAATATGGCTACAAAATCCCTTTGGATGATTTTTAACCTTGTTGTTATCTTTGAAAAACCCGGATCGCTTTTCTAAGTGGTGTATACATGTGGCTTCAACCTGCACATTTTGCTTTAGATTCTTCACTACTTCAGCAAACTGACGCTCTGATTTCCATTCGTACTTTCTCTTCTTCGTCTTGTAAGATGGTCTTATATTATGATCGTTGCTTACGTTTTTTAATGTTTCTATATATGACCGAAGTTCATCGATTTGTTTCTTGATTTTTATTGCTACTTTTGATCTATATGAAGACATGCAACTCTTTTTTTAAGTTAAATGCCTCATATTTTCGTGCAGACTGAAGCAACAGCATAGGGTACCTCATTCAAGGTTGTGCTGTTAATCTCGTTTTCGTTTATAATGTATTTATAACGTATTTTTTTTAGGAAGATTATTTTATCATTTGTTTTATCTATTGTAAATTTTAGAAAGGTGGCTACTTTTCTCCGTGTTCATATTTTGGGCTTTAATCCATTCATCTATTTACTTCAAGATTTTACAGGGTCTCATGTTTTGTTATCAACATTAAAAATGGGTCTAATTTTTCCTACATTTATCTCTTCCCATATTAGTTAATTGATAAGTACAGTGTCCCCTTTTTCCGTATTAATCCATGGATTATCATGATTGAGCTCCTTTTAATCAGCCCAAATTTTCCTCGCGATCTTTACTATTACAAACTCTGTGGAAATATTTCCATTATGCCTTTCAAGTGTTCATCTGCAATTTCTTGTCACCAGGGAGAATATTTAGAGTATTTCTAGCTGTTTGCGTCGTTTTGTTTACTTCTTGCAAGAATCATTCGTCTATAATTAGGGTACTTTACTAGTTTATGAGTTACAAAAACAGGGATGTCACTGTGAAAGATATATGAGTGGAAAAACAATAGTTCCATGCTTAATTCATAGTACGATGAGCAGAGCTAATCAACGCTGACATGACCTGTAATGACATGCGATGTGATAGGAATACTATGGGCATATCACTACTGGGAATCCCTGATTCTTGGTATGTACCCAGTGTTTGCAGGAGTGCAGAGATAAACCCCGATCGTGAAAAGACGAAAATCTGTGTTCCTGCACGTATAGCAGTAAGGGTGATATCAGGGATGTCTTTGTTGAAAGAAGAAGAAAGTGCAGACAGTAAAATCATAATAGGCTACGAGAGCAATTACTATTAGAATAACTGATCAGAAAATGTCGGAAAGAAATTGTATCATTCATAATCCAAAGAGCCTCTCCAAAAACACACGAACCACTCTCACACGACCTTCATGTGTGGTGCTACTTCTGACGCCTTGCGACGATCAGAAAGAACTGAAGCAAACTACCTGATATAGTGGGGTTGGGGAATAATTAAAGAAATACCTTCACTAAAATAGAACACAACACAAGATAAGGTGAGTAACGAGTGTTAACAGATGACTATCTCACCTACGTACCAGTGAGGCTCACAGATATTCGCAAAATAATAAAAGCCATGAAGGGCGACGAAAAACACCTATATGATGATTGATAATAAAAATGAAAGTACGTTGGCCAGAAGTTCGACTCGGAATAAGTGTAGCTTGCTGAGCATAGAATACTAATTAAAACTAAATCCACTACAACAATAACAACAGTAGCGACGGTAATACTACTGCTGCTATTATTATCGTTGCTGCTGCATTGACTACTGTTCACGATGCTGCTGAGTGACAGACAGAGGAGATTTGGAAATTGATATTTTGTATTTAGTATAAAGAGGAAGCGTTAATGCAAGAGGGAGGTAGAAAAGGGAGTAAGGTTTGGTAGTGGAAGTCATTTATATGTCGGAGTTAACTTTAACGTGAATGTGATACAGAGTAAAATGATTCTAAAATATATGGATAAACTCCAGTTGAACTTTGCAAATTGTGTAGAGAATATGTGACGATAATATAAGATTGAGAAGAAAGATAAGTGTAGAGATAATAGCAGTGAAAACGAGAATGTAACACCACAGAAGGAAAAAAAGGTAAAGAAGAATAGAAAACGATTGTGAGATGAGCGCGTTGAGGGAGAAGTATAGTGTTAAAGAATGAAAAAAATAAAGAAAGAACTCAACAACTAATATCAAGTAACATAGTTCCACAAGCAAAATAGAAATACTACTTATTTTCTACAGCTTTAAGATCCATAGTGAATTGGATTGATTACTTCATATGTCATACCTCGAATTTTGAAATATCGTTGAATAGTGTTAAGAAAAATGCATATAACTCGGTGAAGCTTCACATACCGGGAGTTCTTATAAACATGGTGACCATGGTGGTCAGACCGCTGTTTGGACGTATGCAACTACTGATTAAACGAAGTTAACATATAGGCGAAGTTAACAAATAGGCGCAGGAGTGGCTGTGTGGTAAGTAGCTTGCCTACCAACCACATGGTTCTGGGTTCAGTCCCACTGCGTGGCATCTTGGGCAAGTGTCTTCTGCTATAGCCCCGGGCCGACCAATGCCTTGTGAGTGGATTTGGTAGACGGAAACTGAAAGAAGCCTGTCGTATATATGTATATATATGTGTGTGTGTGTGTCCGTGTGTCTGTGTTTGTCCCCCTAACATTGCTTGACAACCGATGCTGGTGTGTTTACGTCCCCGTCACTTAGCGGTTCGGCAAAAGAGACCGATAGAATAAGTACTGGGCTTACAAAGAATAAGTCCCGGGGTCGATTTGCTCGACTAAAGGCGGTGCTCCAGCATGGCCGCAGTCAAATGACTGAAACAAGTAAAAGAGTGAAAAAAAAAGGGTATATCATATTATGGGTAGTTAGTTGTGCTATAGAATGCAGGTGAGATAAGGTAAGGTTATATACGAATATTTCTTCGTGAGTATCTACACAGAAACGTGCGTATGCAACTGAACAGTAGTAATAATCAGCCCACTTCTTCCATACTAGACTATGAATGGTAACAGCAAAATACAGTTATGCAGAAATAGTTATTCTGCGAGAGTATAAAAACTAACAAATTATTGTTTCCTCGAAAAATCAAAGGAATACCGAAAACTATTTTAATAGTTGGGAAGATATACTTCAGCAAGTTCATATCAATAACTTTAAAGTCAATAAATTTGACAAGCAGTTTAAAGCCCTCATACAAAAGGGGCCTTTTGAATTAGAACTAAAAGTAGTAATTTAAATCTGAAGTATGTATACGGAAAGTATTGAAGAGATGCTTGCTACAGCTCCCAGATCAGTGTATTGTTGCTTCAACAAAAACTACAAGATATCAGCAAAAACCGTCATAAAGAGAAGCTACTAGACAACAATAGGGAAAAGATTAAATTCCAAGTAAATGCTGAACGGATAGGCGAATTATAACTGGGACTCTGCCAGTATACTGAACAAAACCTTTACGAAATCGACGTTCCAACACGAGAAATAGCCCTGAAAAATATCCAGCAGGAAATCTGTCTCATATTTTATTACAAATAATTATTTAACAAATCTCGACATTTAACGGCGAGGTTTAATAACCTTGTACGGGGCGAGTAATAAAAAGCATGTTAAAGGTACCCCCAAGTGAACCACCATCACTTTCCTCGTTACCTGCAGATAACCAAATCATCGAAGCTAAATACTTCTGCCCAAACTATTTTGAGAGGAGGATTGTGCCAGCAACGAAATCATAATAGCAACTCCTCCCCCATCATCCCAAGGAATTTTGCCCATGTGTTATTAGTTTTGGTGGAAAAAACTCAAGTCGGACACTTTGAACGCACATCGTATATATATATATAGATTTCTATATATGTATATATGTATATGTATATCTATACGTACATGTTTTCTTTATACATTCATATTCATCTGTAAGATTTATATATTAGGCTATCTATGCGTGCATTCATGTGTATGTGTGCGTATATGTGTGTGTATTAGTGCACGCGAGCGCGTGTGCATTACGAGTATAACAAATAAGATAATAATATCAATTTCCTTTCAAATTTACTTATAGCATTATGCATTTTTTGACATTAATTTTAACGAAAAGGGGGTCTATATACGCAGAAGTAAAGACTATTCTCGCTTCGCTTGGAACATATCTTTATATATGAAAGTGAGGTTGTGTGCTGTCTGTCTCCTACGATTTAGATTCCTAACTACTCCCACATTTTGCGGTGCAGTTTAACCAAAACCGGGTATCTTATAGTCGTGATTCATATCGAGCCCTTCTGGGTATTAGCGCGCGTCTACGATGAGTCTACGATTTAAAAACAAATTTACCATCAATTTTTCCCATTTTTAATGCATTTTTGGCATATATAAGGGAAGTAACTCTCTAAAAATTTATTATTAAATCTCAGAACGTAAAAAGCTACAGTAACACCCCCTCCTTTGTGGTTAACCATATTGAGATGGCTATTATGCTTTACATCTCTAAAAATGCTTATATAGTTATTTCCCTTACAAACCCGAGCAACACCGGGCGATACTGCTAGTTTTATATAGAATAATGTTCGTTTCCGATCCCCAACGTTTTACATGTAATAGTTTTCTATGTTCTACACGCTCTTCTAGAGTCTTCTCGATTTATCTGTTATATTATAGGATATAATATTGAAGGCAACGTTTTAATGAAGAAAACGTATTTTTATAATCACGTATTCATTGCCTGCTTTTGGTCTCACGACATTTTACCGCAAATTATGAACACTAAAACATAATATTATATCTTGCATAGCGAGATGTTTTCAGATACTTTTAAAATGACAGCTATGTTGTGGAGACGCCACAAACGATCTTATAAAATATCTCTAACACCTTAAGTTTGTAGTTTATTAATTTGTATTATTTAATATAGTGTTTGTTATCTGGGGAAATAAAGCAAATTTTAGCAATATTATAAAATATTTAAAAAACAGGTTTTCCTTTTAAATTTGCCCTGGTTTTGTGGTCCGATCTTATTTATGGGTCTGTCTTTCTTAAATGTTAATGCACAAGAACTCTTAAAGGGTTTCACCGAACAATTACAGTAAAAATGCTAAACATATATAATGCGATCTAACTTTACATTATGCGATATTTTGCCCTTATTGATAGACTAGAATGATACAATATTATATATATACATCCCTCTTACTCAGTTTTACTTTCTCATATATATATATATATATATATATATATAATATATATATATATATAAATAGAGAGAGAGAGAGAGAGAGAGAGATAAAACTTACTTGGAAAAGGATGCGTGGCGTTCGATCATATAATAAAATAAATAATATATATATGTATATGTATATATACATACATATATGTACATACCTACATATATATGTATATATACATGCATATAAGGGTACAGGACATCAAGAAAACTTTGAAAACAATGAGAAAGGAAAACGTAAAAACAAAAACATAGAAACTAATTAAAGTTGGTGCTCCAGCATGGCTACAGTCAAATGATTGAAACAAGTAAAAGAGTATGTGTTCGTTGGCTTCTTGCTTCCAGCAGATACCACGAGACTTCTACACGTTCTGCATGAAATCGATACGTCGACTGCTGAGGTATCCACTTGGCATCCACGTCCCGATACCCAAAATGTTCTACCATTTTCCCTAATATTTTGTGACTACAGACCATATCTGTATCAACCTCACGGATTGTAATTCGTCTGTTCGCGCGTATCAATCGCTTCACTAACCGGCGTTTCGTGAATATTGTCGCAGTTGATGGTCTCCTAATGCGTGGTTTGTCTTCAATTCTGGCTTCATTGTACATTCCTCTTTTCAATGGGGTATCTCTGTAAATGAACCTGTGACGTTCCGTTGGTGTCGGATCAGCTAAATACCTCCAAAATCTCAATGATTTGGACGTTACTTCTTCATGGAAAAAATTATAAAGTCAGATAATTGCCCTACCAACATGTGCAATTTCGACGAACTCTGTCAGTTAATGAAAAGTTATAATCTCTTTTGTACCACTTCCGTGACATCCTTCAATATATCCCCCACACACACTCTCTCTCTCTCTCTCTCTCTCTCTCTCTCACATACACACAAATACACACACACACACTCCTCTGGCTTCATACATATTGCATTTAACTGTTCAGTAATTTTTTTACGATTCTCTCAATTCCCCTTAAGCCTAACCAACGGCAATACATTTCATTAACTCACTGAAATGTTTATATTTCAACAGTAACATGACTGAAATGGCAGAAATAACAGAAGAAATGTCACCAAGCCACTAAAATATCTTGGAACATAACTATCCGATGGATTTAGCTTCTTCGTATTGCACAATTTGACGAATTTAAATGATGTATTATTGCCTTTAAAATACTTGCTGTTGTAGATAAAGAAAGGAACTTTCTATATGGACGTACGACTTGCTTGAAACGGCATATAAATACCTCTCACAAAGTACAGTAACGTTTTAAAAGGACACGGCTGACAGTATTCCTTCCACTCTCGAAGACGTTTTCTCTCAGAGAAACTTATACACCGTACGTTTTTACCACACAATGCTTTCTGTGTCCTATTTTTTTTGCTTCCTTTCATAATTTTTGTATCTTTGCCTCTCTCTCTCTCTCTCTCCCCTCTCTCTCCCCCTCTCTCTCTCTCCCTCCCTCCCTCTATCATTCTCTCCTTCTCTTTCTCTCTATCTCTCTCTCGCCCTTCCTCCATCTTTCCTTCTCTCTCTCCCCATCTAAATATCTATCGTGGCGTATATGTATATTTACATAGGTATATGCATGCAAGTATGTAAGCATGTATGTATATATGTATGCATGAATTTATGTATTTATGTATGTATGTGTATGTGTATCTATACGTATATAGTATATCTATGTGTATTTGTGCGTAGATAGATAGATGTGTAAATATATATATAATATTGTTATTATTATCATTATTATTATTATTGTTATTATCATCATTATTATGATACCTGATACACACACACACACACATATATATATATATATAAAGACAGACAGATCTATATATATATATATGTGGGGTGAGTGAGAGAGAGTGAAAGAGAGAGACAGACAAACAGCCAGAGATAGACAGACAATCAGACAGACAGTAAAGAGTCAATGTAATATAAGAATCAATCAAAGTAGTTTTACTATCTTGCTTGACGTTTTGAAGACCAGTGAAGCTTCCTTGAAGTATCCTCTCAGTTTTTGAAGTACAATCTCTAAATATGTATATCGAATCTCGTTTTTGGTTCTGTTGCTCATTTCTTCGTAATATCGTTGCTAATATTCAATGTCCTCTATCACAATATTAAAATCATTTCAGTTACTCGATACCAACATCTGCTAGAGTCAAGTTTTGCCTGCTATTTTCAGCGTGGTGGTGTTATCTCTTAGATACCCTACATTCACTCAGCTGTAGAAATGAGTTGCGACGTCACAGGTGCCAAGCTGTATCGGCCCCTTTGCCTTTCCCTTGGACAACATCGGTGACGTGGAGAGGGGAGGCCGGTATGCATGGGCGACTGCTGGTCTTCCATAAAACAACCTTGCCCAGACTTGTGCCTCAGAGGGTAACTCTCTAGGGGCAAACCCATGGTCAGTGTCTGACCGAAGGGGGTCACCACCACCACCCTACATTATAATTTTAAATAATTATTACCTTTAAAAGGTTTTTATTTCCATGCTGGCCACTTGAAAAGACCGATATTTAAATATCGATCTTATCCTTATTTATATAAATTATTATATTTATTTCGTCACCATATTCACTGCGGTTTTTATTCTGACCATATCGCACGAGGAGCTGTAAGGCGGGCAATTTAAACTGGTCGTGTAAATACGTACATATATATATATGTATGTATATACGTTCGTATATGTAAGTATATCGTATGTTGTATATATATATATACAGCATGTATGTATGAGGATACGCAGGTGTTTGCTTTTGTTAATGAGTTTGAGTGTTTATGTGTGTGTATGAGTGTGTGTATATAATTGCATTTGTGTCTGTATGTGTGTGTGTGTAATTGTGTGTGTGTGGGGACAATTGTCAAATATATTTAGTAGTGAGGTGATAAATTTGTGTCTGTGTGTTTGATTGTGCGTATGATAGAGAGAGAGAGAGGGGGGGAGAGGTAGAGAGAAAGAGATAAACATACGCCAACGATATTTAGTAGTAATGTTTCATGCAAGGGAGTAGACAGAAAGAATTTGTCTATGGCAGTGGTGTAGACATGAAAGTAATTATTAAAATCAAAGAGGTTATCTATATTATTTATCATTTATATGAGTGGAAAGTGTGCTTCTGCCAATGCTTACATTTATAGGATTTTTCTATTAGTGTGTTTACCAAGGGGAACTTGGCGAAAAGGATATAGAAGAGTTCAGAATTACAAATGCCACAATATTTCCTGCCCTTACCAAAAGGAAAGGATACATACAATATGGACCAATCCAACTTGAAAGTTATATTGTTGTCCTTAAGACGCCAAACTAATTTACTTAGTCCTGTACTTTGTTGTTTTCTCTTATCTCGGAAAGTTGAATAATGATTGGAAATTCTCTGGGACAATCGAGAAGTTGTCGCACCAATATAGAAGAAGACATCGGGACCAGAAGAAATTTTACACTGGTAAATGGAATTTTTAATTTTGGAATTACTGGACAAGAACTTTAATCTGTTAGGGTTTTCCTCCGAGATCAAGACGGAGTTTTTATTGTTATGATTGCTGTTTGTATTACTGCTAGCATTAACCACTACACTATTTCTATTATTGTTATTATTATTAATTGTACTATAACCGGCAATATCCCTGACAATAGAAATGTTGTTGTTGTTACCATCAACACTACCACTGTTATTGACCCGACTAATGCTATTATTAATATTATCATTGCTAACACTAACGCTGCTACGAATGTTGCTACTATCAATACTATTTCTATTATTATTATTGTATGTTTGGTTGGAATTGGTAAGAATAGTGTTGGAACTCCCAGGTGAAGAATCTTTGTTTAGCAGCTTGTTATTATGGGAAGCAATAATTTGCGAAAGATTTCTAGTGTTAGAGAATGTAATTCTTACCTTATGTGAATTTATAAAAGAATAATACCTAGAATTCCTGGGAAAGTTCCTAGCCACGGCTTCACGGAACTGTAAAGGAAGGTTCGATTTGATTTGTTTTCCGAAAGGTATAACAAACCAGATATAGTTTTTTGTGGACTTAGAATTGCTCATAGCGTTATTAGTGACAGTAAAGGGAAAATTTCTGTGCTGGAAATTTGGGGTTGGATGTCGATTGCCTCCCCTGGTCCGTAAATTATTTCTCTTATGTACAGGGTTGCCGACGTTGTTAGAACTGAAATCATTATTCTCACTATTTCTATTGTTATTAGTTTTCCTATCCTGAGAAGTATATATTGGTTTAGAATGGACTGGGTCGATGTATGATACTTTATCTCTATAACCGGCTTTTGACAAAGCGGCGTTATAAAATTCCGCTTTTTGGTTAAAGATGTCGATATTAGCAGATAATTTTGACAGTCTTAAAGAAATGTTTTTAACTAAATTATCGGTAATTGTTTTGGCATGATTACTGAAAATGCTGATATATTTAAGATTAGTAGAAAGTTTATAAGGGAAGTACAAATTATTCTGCAGATTTAGGGTAATGTCTAAGAAGTTGGCTTTAGTTAATTCGTCGTCAAAAATTATGCTCAAGCCCATTCTACTAAAAAATCTAGCTAATCTGTTCTTAACCTTCTGTATTTTTTGGTTCGAAGCATTCTGGAGGTAAAGCAGACAATCGTCTCGATACAGACCGCCACAGATGTCCGGGAATTGGTCGGCCAATTCACAGAGAATATAAATTCCGACCAAATCGGCGGTCTGGGCGCTGTCTGTACTTCTCATTATCACATCGAACGCGTTAGGGGTGTCTCTGCGGTCCCACAACTTATTATCGAACTATATGAAAGATTTTCTAGCTGCTAATATCACATTAATTTCCTCCCTGGAGAGGCCTGCCTTATTGAGCGCGTGCCATAGGGCCTTATTAAATACACTAGGGTTGATTGAAGGGTAGAAACTAGATATATCGAATTGTATAAATTTTGTGTTGGCCTTATCAATAATAGAAGTAAACCACTCTACGACTTGAGCAGAGTTAGACCATAAGCTAAGTTTTAACTTATTGATTAATATAGGTATATATTTATCTAAAATGTACTTACTAAGGGTACCGATGTCGTAACTAGAAGGGCATATGAGCCGCAATGCCGGGTTGGTATGAAAGTTCTGTTTATGGTCCTTAACGATGAATCTTGGTTGTCTGGGGTAGTAAGTACATTTTAGATAAATATATACCTATATTAATCAATAAGGGCCTAAAGTGCCCTTTCTATTATACACAGTGCCCTGTCAAATGTCACATCTTTCGTGTATAAATACGTAAAATGTTTATACACTGTTATATATGAAAATATGTTGTCTATTGATTTTATGACACATGCGTGTAAATCTTTAAAAAATTATCTACACTTTTTATTTTCACAGTGTATATATATGTGTGTGTGTGTGTGTGGGTTTGTGTGTGTGCGTGCGTTTGTGTGTGTGTGTGTGTGTGTGTGTGCGTGTGTGTGTGCGTGTATGTGTGTGTGAGTATGTGTGTGTGTGTATGTGTGTGTGTGTAAGCACATTGCCTAGGGGCTAGAGCAGCGGACTCGCGGTCGATGGATCGCGGGTTCGAATCTCAGCCCGGACGATGTGTGTGTGTTTATGAGCGGAACACCTGAGCTCCACGCGGCTCAAGCAGAAGGTAATGGCGAACTTCTGCTGACACTTTCGCCACAACTTTCTCTCACTCTTTCCTCCTGCATCTTGCATCTCACCTGCGACGGACCGGCGTCACCTCCAGGTGGGCAACCTATACGCCAAGGAAACCGGGAAATCGGCCCTATGAGCCAGGGATGGCTTGAGAAGGGACAATATATATATATATCTTTTCGTTGTATTTCACTTTCCTTACGTTGAAGGTAATGTTATTTCTTTGTGGAAACAACTTCGGTGGCTATACCAGAATAAGGAGCTATTTTTTAGCACTAGAGTTAACCACTTAACGGTAACTCTCTTATATTTACGTATAAATTTGTATTGTCTCCCTGGTTTTTTGTGCTAAGCCACTTGGTGTTAAACTGATGGTATTATTAAATTAAGGCGGCGAGCTAGCAGAATCGATAGCACGCCGGGCGAAATGCTTTGTGGTATTTCGTAGTTCAAATTCCGCCGAGGTCAACTTTGCCTTTCATCCTTTCGAGGTCGATAAATAAAGTACCAATTACGCACTGGGGTCGATGGAATCGACTTAATCCGTTTGTCTGTCCTTGTTTGTCCCCTCTGTGTTTAGCCCGTTGTGGGTAGTAAAGAAATAGGTATTATTAAATTAATATCTAATTTTTCACCCTGAGTGTATATATATATAATATATATATATATATATATTGGCAAACCGTCGGTTGCAATGACTAGGACTCCGGTTGAGATAATGTGTCTTACTGATGGACGCAAACAATCGCCGTAAATCGAACCCACAACTTTACGATCGTGAGCCGAATACCCGAAATACTAAGCCACGCACCTTCACATGCACACACAAACACACATTTATATAGTTATATATGTATGCATATATATGTATATATATATTTCTTTACTACCCACAAGGGGCTAAACATAGAGGGGACAAACAAGGACAGACAAAGGGATTAAGTCGATTACATCGACCCCAGTGCGAAACTGATACTTAATTTACCGACCCCGAAAGGATGAAAGGCAAAGTCGACCTCGGCGGAATTTGAACTCAGAACGTAACGGCAGACGAAATACGGCTACGCATTTCGCCCGGTGTGCTAACGTGTTTGCCAGCTCGCCGCCTTTATATATGTATATATATACACTTATACATAGATATATTTGTATATATATATATACATAGATTATAATCAGTTTTGGTATATAAACCGTGGTCTTTTTTGCTTGTACATGAGTGTCAATGCTTGGTAGTGTGCGATACTTTGACTTGAAGGTATTTAAATACATGAACTGTTAAACACTTAAATATACTGCAAATTTTGTAATATGTATCTGCATATATTTCACTTACGCATTGCGATACTAATAATAACCAAGTATAGAACTCAATATACGCGAGCCTCTGAACGAAGCGCTAGTCGAGTTGCTATTAGTTATCAGCATGCGCATCTTAGAATTAATCTTATTATAATCATAGGAGGACCCTCTGGCTTCCATTTCTCACATATATTTTCTTACTGGTAATATATACATACTTAAATGTAATTGTTTTCGCAAATAAACTGCACGCTGTGTTTGAGGCTTCGATGAAGCTATGAAATGTTGCACAGGCATTTAATTATGAGTCCACCGCATATTATGGCAGAAACTGCTGTAAGCTAAGGAATTTTATAAGATAATTTCTTTTTGTCTAATATCTACATATATTAAAATAGATATCCATATGAGCGTCCAATTTCAAGCTCTTAAATGTCCAGGTGCGTTGCGTAGTTAATTGTGAGAGGAGGCCGATATGTGTTATAAGGATGTGCTTTTCTTAAAAGAAATGAAATGCAACAAAGTAAGTAAGCGTACCTTAAATCACAGTTCACCGTCTCGAAAATAAAGGAAGAATTTGTTAGCTGATGAAATCGTGGATATAATATATTTGACAAAACAATGGGATGATTAAGGTTGAAGTCATAGGGCATGTCCATCCCAGTGAACACGCTGATCAAGATTTATACGGGAAACCGAAAATGACAACAAAGGCGATTGGTGATAATTCTGGAACTGAACACCTTCACCAGCAACAATATTAAAAACAATAAATATCTTTGAGAGCAACTTATCCAGAGAATGCGCAGGAGTGGCAACGCAGTAAGTAGCTTGCTTACCAACCACATGGTTCCGGGTTCAGTCCTACTGCGTAGCATCTTAGGCAAGTGTCTTCGACTATAGCTTCGGGCCGACCAAAGCCTTGTGAGTGGATTTCGTAGACGGAAACTGAAAGAAGACCGTCGTATATATGTATATGTATGTGCGTGTGTGTGTGTGTGTGTGTGTGTGTGTGTGTGTGTGTACGTGTGTGTGTGTTTGTCTCTCTAGCATTGCTTGACAACCGATGCTGGTGTGTTTATGTCCCCGTCACTTAGCGGTTCGGCAAAATAACCGATAGAATAAGTACTAGGCTTACAAAGAATAAGTCCCGGGGTCGATTTGCTCGACTAAAGGCGGTGCTCCAGCATGACCGCACTCAAATGACTGAAACAAGTAAAGTGTATGTTGAAAATTGTTATTTTCCCTTCACATGTTGGCAATATATGGTTAATATACGACTCCTGTCGTTGTCTATCATCAACAACAAAAGGAATAACAATAAAAAAAGGACAACAAGTACACGAGTATTTACGAGTGAAATCTCAACAAGACTTTATCAACAAAATATCAAGTGCATGGACGCCAGAAGTCTCGTAAAATAATATTACAACAACCACAGCGTAAGCGTCATCAGTATTATCAAAAACATCAAGGTTATAATACTATCAGAGACATCATAGGTGAGAAAATATCTCCCAAAGTACGAAACCAGTGTAGCAAACAATATGACATCATGGTTAGTGGTGTCAAAAAAGATAAATAGACTACTTCTAACATTATAGGAAGAGTAAGCAAAGCGTAAACCAAATAAAAACATCCCCATCCGTTCTGTTTGCATATTATTTCGATACCATTGTTTCCCACAAGCATTTTCAGATGACTTGTTTCTGTGTAAAGAAATGACAGATTGAATGTGTACTGCGATATATTTCAAATATTAAAGGGTGACTGTCCTAGAAATTGTACCACACTCACAGAAGTGGATTTAAAAACAATGAGAATTTGAATCAACACTGTTTTGCTATCACTGTAGATATCAGTTCGCAAAACTATAATTAGATCATCGGTAACCTGTTTTAGATCGTGTAAGTATTGCAAAATAAACACTTTTTGCATCAAGAAAAGGTGGAAGCTGGTAAAATTGTAAGTGCATTAGATACTTTGCAGCATGTCTTTACATTTTCATTTGAAATACAGCTGAGGTCAGTTTTGCCATCCATCCTTTCGGGATCGATGTAATAAAGTACCGGTCACGTATTAGATCGATGGAATCAGCTAAGCCTCTCCTATTTCTGATCTTGTACCTAAATTAGAATCCATTATTTCCCCTGAAAATTAAAGCGGCAAGCTGGCAGAAACGTTAGCACGCCGGGCAAAATGCGTAGCCGTATTTCGTCTGCCGTTACGTTCTGAGTTCAAATTTCGCCGAGGTTGACTTTACTTTTCATCCTTTCGGGGTCGATTAAATAAGTACCAGTTACGCACTGGGGTCGATATAATCGACTTAATCCGTTTGTCCTTGTTTGTCCACTCTGTGTTTAGCCCCTTGTGGGCAGTAAACAAATAGGTATTTCGTCTGACGCTACCTTCTGACATCAAATTCTGCCGAGGACGACTTTGCTTCTCATCCTTTCGGGCGTTGATACATTAAGTTCCAGTTAAACACTCTGGTCGATGTAATCGACACATACCCGCCCCCCAAAATGGTTGCCGTTGTGGCAAAATTTGAAATCACCCCCACCCCCAGGAAATAAAAGAGAGCATTACATTATTTGAATAACACTTCCTTGTAATAACTGAAGTTCTGAAACAAAATTTATCACAGATATCATGGTGACGTTATCCTATTCTTCGTAAACACTTATTAATTGAAATTATAATGATATTTAGCTCAGAATATATGTCTCTAGCTTCAAAACACTAAATACTTTTTATCATTTATGATTTAGACTAATTTGTTCTCGTAATTGGAACTTTATCGTTATAATTCTCATTATTTTTTTCTTCTCTTGCTTCCAACTTTGTGTTGATTATATTAAGGAGATTTTATAATCTTCTCAAGAATAATTCTTCGAAAATGCTTTATCTTGGTGATATCCATTGAGGCAAGAAGTGTAATTACATATGTTGAGATCATTATCTGGTTAGTATCTACGACTGGTGATATTGGAATGGTTACGGTTTTTTTTTCCTTTTCTACTTTTGTGTGGGTGTGTGTGTCTGTCTGTCTACCTATGTCTGTGTGTGTCCATTTTAAATTAATACATCTGGGGCAAATTCGCTGGTATGAAAGTTATTAAAATTGGCAATTAGTATTTTTTCAGGGTCACTATATTTAAATTTATTTTTTTACGGGTTCAGCATGAATATGAGTCTGTCAATACAGGAAATAAAGATATAAAGACCACTTATTAAGCTACCTCAATTTTATGACCACAGTATAACTATTTCTTTATTACCCACAAGGGGCTAAACATAGAGGGGACAAATAAGGACAGACATAGGTATTAAGTGAATTACATCGACCCCAGTGCATAACTGGTACTTAATTTATCGACCCCGAAAGGATGAAAGGCAAAGTCGACCCCAGCGGAATTTGAACTCACAACGTAACGGCAGACGAAATACCGCTAAGCATTTCGCCCGGCGCGCTAACGTTTCTGCCAGCTCGCCGCCTTTATGACCACAGTATAACATATTACAATTAGTAACTACTTATAACTATTGTCTCAAGTTTATAGGGAAGAAGCGAATATTATTTCAAATATTAGGATATCAAAACCAGAATCTGTGTTGGCGAAACACCGTGTCTCTACTGTTACTAAGTTGACTATTCTGAGATTGGTACTCGATTTACCAAACTGCCAGAAGCTGATGCTAAAGCAACTCACACTCGTAAGTTACGACTACTACTACAATTCGGAAGAACGGAGCCACTCCAAATACGGGCAACATATTTGTTATAAGTGTGTTGGATTTTTGCCTGTATAATCCAATGTGTCCGTTCTGTAATAAGACCGTAATTGTATTTTAAGGGAAATTTAGTTTCTATTACTTGTATGTCAAATTCCATGTACATATTGTACCTTATCCCCTTATGGTGTTCCTTTAATTTAAGTCAACAGAATCTTTCCAGAATTCTAATTCAAAACCGGGGAAAATTGAGTATTTGAATGTCTGTTATTAGATACAAACTGCGTAAGGAGCTGATATCATTCCTTTGTAAACATTCGCTTCAAATAACAATATTGTTCTTTTACATTTATGCATTGTTTTGCAAGATTCCTCATGTGAAATCGATTGCTGAGACAGATATTGTTATATTTCGGGGGGTAATTTTTGTGTCTTGCTAAATAAATATACACTATATACTCTTTCTCCACCTCAGCTTCATCATTGTTCTTATTTTAGTGTCCTTTGTTCGGAAATCTTTCGTCACACATCCTGTGAAGTCTTCAGCGACTCTCTTTCTCACTTTGCTCCTCATCATTGTCTCCTGTTAGCGAATGGACTAAACAGAACAGAAGAAAACATGTCAGATGGCGAGTCGCTGAACAGGTCACAGGATGTCTGACGAAAGATTTCCAGACAAAGGACAATAATAAAACTGAAGTGAAGAACGATTATATAGTGCGTGCGTTTATTTGACAAAAAAATGACCGTCCCGAAATCTAATCAATATTTTTTTTTTTCGCAAGGTGGTGTGTTGGCAGAAACGTTCGCATGCTGGGCGAAATGCCTAGCAGTGTTTTGTCTGCCGTTACGTTCTGAGTTGAAATTCCGCCCAGTTCGACTTTGCCTTTCATCCTTTCGGGGTCGATAAATTAAGTACCAGTGAAACACTGGGGTCGATGTAATCGACTTCATCCCTTTGTCTATCCTTGTTTGTCCTCTCTATGTTTAGGCTCTCGTGGGCAATAAAGAAATAAGAGACGTTAGCAAGCCGGGCAAAATGCTTAGAAGTATTTCATCTGTCTTTATGGTCTGAGTTCAAATTTTGCCGACCTCGACTTTGCCGTTCATCATTTCGGGGTCGATAATTTAAGTACCAGTTGCCTACTGGTGTCAATCTAATCGACTGCCCAAACTTCCCCCAAAATGTTGTGCCTTGTGCCTACAGTAGAAAAGAATATTTTTCTTTTGCTATCTTGCGTATGTAACTTAACATCGGCACATATTTAACAACGTTGAAGAATATTATTATAACAAATGTAGATTATTTATTCTTTACTGTCCTTGTAGATTGCAGTCAATGACATTGAAATAACAGAAAGTGATGAGTGTAAATTCGACGTACATGTAGAGTTTTTCAAAGGTACAAAGAACATTAAAAAATACTAATAATTGTACGTGGTCCCCTGAGGTATGAGAAAGAGTATTCAAAAATTAGTTATATCAATTCCTTTCACCATAAACGAGGACGGACATATTAGATCACGTCTTGCTAGACATCTCAACAGATATCCTGGTCATGAATGGAATGCTTTCTATCAGAGAATTTTTCTCAGCAGTGCTTGACAACAATAACACTGGACAACACAGATTTTGCTACTAGAGTATGAGCAAGTGTTATAGACTATATTGTGGATGCTGATTCCGAATCCGCGCTCAGAATTGTTCTAGCGCGTCTGGATTTTGAGTTCTGTGCATGCGCAAGATTATAATTATACTTTCAGCTAGATTATTATAAAATTTCCTAATAATGAAAGCGGTCTTAATTCAAAATTAAAGAAATAACAGCAATAAAACAAATGATGAGAAAGGTCATTGTTTAGTTTAGCAACAAATGGCGCTGACGTATTGTTTGCAATGCCAAATACGTCAGTTTATTCTTGGTAACTCTAAGTGTCGTTTGTGCTGCCGTCACGTGTGGTATGTTTATCTCTCGCTTTGCGTGATTATTGTTTTAACTGTGTTCGTTGTGTTAGATGCTGAATAGGAGACTGCTTATAAATATTATTTCGGGTGTAAAGTCGGGGACAAAGACAAGAATTGGGTAGTTCATATATGCTGCAGCGTGTGCTACCCAGGACTTACACAGTGGCTGGATGGACAACGGAAGGGAATGCATTTTCCTGCACCAATGGTATGGCGAGCACCAACCAATCCTCTCTCTGATTGTTACTTTTGCATGGCTATTATTCGTAGTTTCTCAAAGAAGGCCAAAGCAAAAATTGTGTATGCAGATTGTAAGTCAGCTCTAAAACCGGTCCCACATGACTTCGATAACCCTATCACAGTTCCCCTCTCACACGCTTCACTTGAAAATCTTGACACGTCGCACGATGAACCCCTGACTCTCCTATCGACGAAGAGTACGTGGTTGATACTAAAAGAATGACCCAGGCTAGTTTAATCAACAAGATTTGAACGATTTAGCAAGAGACCTAGCATTGTCAGAGGAGAGGGCAGAAGTTTTGGGATCCAAACTACAACAACGGTATCTCCTACAGCAAGGTACGAATATTTCCATTTTCCGATATCCCGATAAAGGCTTATCTATCTTTTTGAAGCAAAAAAATAATGCTTGTTTCTGTACTGACGCTAATGCAATCAATGCAAGAACTAGGACACGTGCATGTGGCTAACGAATAGAGAATGTTCATAGACTCGAGTAAGGTTCCATTCCTGGGGGTTATGGAAAAAACAAACTTACAAATCGATGGAACTCATTCGGAAAGGAGTTAATTACTCAGTTTATAAGTGGAATTTTTGTGGTGATTTAAAGGTGATTTCCCTTTTCCTACGACTGCAGCTGGGATATACCAAAAATATATGCTTCTTGTGTGTTTGGAACAGCCGCGACGACTGCAGTCATTACCCTTTAAAAGACTGGTCTAAAAGAGATGAGTGGATAGTTGGTCGGTACAATGTGCAGCATACGCTACTGGTAGACCCGCAAAAGATCTTCCTTCCGCCCCTTCACATCAAAATCGGCCTCATGAAAAACTTTGTAAAAACAATGACTACCTAAAAGTAAAATTTGGTGCAGAGAAAAGTGACGCAAAATTGAAAGCAGACAATTTCATTGGACCTGAGATTGCAAATTCAGAGGTAAACTGAATTCGTATTAGTTGTATAGAACTTTCTAGGAAATCATAGAGCGGAAAACTATACTGATTTAATAAACAAAATGCTAACAGCGTATGAAAGAATGGGATGCCGAATGTCCCTAAAAATGCACTTCTGGCATTCTCATCTCGATTCTTTTCCAACGAATCTTGGTGCCGTTTGTGATGAGCATGGTAAGAGGTTCCACCAGTACATAACTGAGATGGAAACGAGGTATCAAGTCCGGTTGAATGCACACATGATATAGGACCCAACTACCGTTGGGTACTACTACGGAAGACCAGCACGACTCATAAGTGCAAGAGCAAGAATCTCAAACATTTCTGACCTGAGAATATCAAAAATAAATTGAGTATTCCCTTAACATAAATACACTATGTACTATTATATTATAATACTATTTGCCTTGAACATAAATTTACTATATACAGTACAAATATACTATTACAATAATTATTTATCTTGAACTTAACTATTCCTAATTCTGACATAGTATTAATATATAATTATGCGCATAACTCAAAATGCTGACGTGTTATAGCAATTCTGAGTTCAGATTCGGAACCAGCGTACGCGATTGTGTGGGTAGCAGACAATAAATCGTTTTTGTTGCCCAGTATAATTTGCTAATGGAATTGATTCTCCTTTCTATACTGCTTAGCATCAACTGTTATAAAATTTTATAACACCAATGATGCTTGAACTGTCTAAACATGTACACCCACCTCACCAATTATATTTATGCACACACACACGTGCGCAAACATGGCAGTTTGTGTGCTTATCTGGGTCTGCACTTATCTGTGTCTATGTGAATATAATGTATCTCATATTTCTATTATATATATACATAGATAGATAGATAGATACATACATACATACATATATGTGTGTGTGTATACATATACACACACATACATGTATGTATGTATGTATGGTATGTATGTATGTATGTATGTATGTATGTATGTATGTATGTATGTATGTATGTATGTATGTATGTATGTATGTATGTATGTATGTATGTATAGATGCATATGTTTATATGTAGATAGATAGACAGATTTCAATTTATTCCTCCTATAGAGAATATAGATCAAAATATAAGTACTAAAATCTGATATGTCGGCCTTGAACCGCAGGTCAACCAGTAATATGCAAATCAATCATCAAAAGGCGTTCCAACGGTGCCCATCATGTTTCTCTTGGATACGGTGCTTTTAGGTGTAAATTATCCAATTCATCTTCCCTTTAAAAAAAACGCAATATTTTTCCTTTCATAATTTATTTCCTTTAGTCATTAGACTGCGGCCAAGCTGGGGTACCGTCTTGAAGAATTTTTGTAGAAATGAATTGACTCCAGTATCTGTATTATAAAGTACTGGTATTTGTTCTATCGGTTCTTTATGCCGAACCGCTACGTTAGGTGGACGTAAATATACCATTTTCGGTTGTGAAGCAGTTGGTGGTGGGGACAAACACAGACTAAATAAAGGCGCATACTCACACACATGCACGCAAGCACACGAACACCACGCACACATCACTCTCTCTCTCTCTCTCTCTCTCTCTCTCTCTCTATATATATATATATATAATATATATATATATACGACAGTCTTCTTTCAGTTTCCGTCTACCAAATCCATTCAGAAGTCTTTGGTTGGCCCGTAGATATAGTATAAGATACTTGTCCAATGTAACGTGAAATGAGATTGAACCTGAAACCAGATGATTGCGAAGCACACTTCATACAACACATCCACGTCTGAAATGTTGACAGAATTGTTGTTAATCTTAATACGCAAATGTCTGTACTCAGCTCAGGATGGTACTGTGAAGACAAACAAAAATATGACCAAGTGAAGGAGGGACTCTAAGAAACGGAATAAAGATATGCATGAGAAACAAAGACAACTGACTGATTGCGATGTTTGAAGGAGGCGTAATTAGACTATCCAATCGGATACACGCTTCTTATATACCTCCGCCATTCTCATGTATTTTAATCGCTTTTAATGGCACTATTTTCCAATGATCTGCACTTGCCTTTTATGAGGTGGCAATCATTCATATATTGCTTTTCGTGTTTGTCTTCTATTCTCCTGTACACATATAGACACACTCGCCCCATACATACATTCACAACATACAAACACATATAAATGTATACACGCCTGTATATGTATGTATGTATGTATGTATGTATGTATGTATGTATGTATGTATGTATGTATGTATGTATGTATGTATGAATATATATATATATGTATATATATATATATATATATATATATATATACATGCATTAAAACATATATACGTACAAACATACATACATACGTACGTACACACAAACATACAAACGCAAAAATGCACAAATGAATGTGTATATATACAATTTCCAAATTCTTTTAGCTGATAAAAAGCTCACTATTTCTGAGTATATATATATACACATTTGTTTATAACACGGATGTGGTGTGTGTGTGTGTGTGTGTGTGTGTGTTTGTGAGTGTGAGACACAGGGAGTGAGAATTATGAAAAAATACGGCACTTAAATAAATAGACGAATGGATACGTAGGTGGAAAGGCAAAATAAGAAAATCTATCGATAAATAACAAAACAATATCTTAAAACAAAGCTGTTCCAATACATTTTATTAATTTCCAACGGGTGCTGTACGAACTTTCTTACCCCCTACCACACTTACCATTTATAATTAAGATAAGCGGAACTCAGATAAACAATACAAGCCACTCATACATTGTATACCTTTTACATGTACTCTCGTCCCAACACTAGCAACGTGCTTTTGACAAAAACAGATTGCCACTGATTCGACGCATCCATGCGAACCGATTGTTTCTGTGTGGAAACAAAAGCTTAACAAGAGAGTTACGTACATATTGGCCGCCATCACAATCAGCCAAGCGTTCTCTTTAGTTTTCCTCTCATGTGAACACTGAACAGATGCAACCATTAATTGAGCATTGTCGAGTGTAGGAAGTGTTGTATAAACAGATGTAATAAAATAACTTCGTCCTGCGGTGTGTAGAATGAAGTGTGTGTGTGCGCGTGTGTGTGTGTGCGCGTGTGTGTGTGTGTGTGTGTGTGACAGGGGTGATGAAGGAAGATATAAATAAACACAAGAGGGAATCTCATATCTTGTCTTCATTCTCACTATTTACATTACGCCATCATACGTTCCAGCCTTCACCTAACTTTCTTAAAACAGATCAATACAGTGTTGCTGCACTGACCGGCATAAATAAACATGAATACACATGTAACCAGGCATTCAAAATGTGTGGGAGTTTATATATATATATCTCTTTACTCTTTACTCTTTTACTTGTTTCAGTCATTTGACTGCGGCCATGCTGGAGCACCGCCTTTAGTCGAGCAACTCGACCTCGGGACTTATTCTTTGTAAGCCCAGTACTTATTCTATCGGTCTCTTTTGCCGAACCGCTAAGTGACGGGAACATAAACACACCAGCATCGGTTGTCAAGCAATGCTTGGGGGACAAACACAGACACACAAACATACACGCACACACATATATATATATATACACATATATATATATATATATATATATATATATATATATATATATATACTCATATATACGACGGGCTTCTTTCAGTTTCCGTCTACCAAATCCATCACAAGGCTTTGGTCGGCCCGAGGTTATAGTAGAAGACACCTGCCCAAGGTGCCACGCAGTGGGACTGAACCCGGAACCATGTGGTTGGTAAGCAAGCTACTTACCACGCAGCCACTCCTGCGCCTATATATATATATTTCTTTACTACCCACAAGGGGCTAAACACAGAGGGGACAAACAAGGACAGACAAAGGGATTAAGTCGATTACATCGACCCCAGTGCGTAACTAGTACTTTATTTATCGACCCCGAAAGGATAAAAGGCAAAGTCGACCTCGGCGGAATTTGAACTCGGAACGTAACGACAGACGAAAAACGGCAACGCATTTCGCCCGGCGTGCTAACGTTTCTGCCAGCTCGCCGCATATATATATATATATGTTACACACACGCACACGCATGCAAACACACACACATATTGTAAAAATGAAGATAATTTTGCTTTCGAATGTGTATGTATTGATAACACGACCATTCTAGTTTCCTGTACTTTATTAAATTTTGAAAAGAATTTTGTATCTGAGATCCTTGGAGTTTAATTAGTACTGAATTTCACAAAACTATCTTCAGCTTTTCTTCTATTTCCTGAATACTTTATTGTCTAATTTGCAACAAACCACATTTGTTTAAACAAACGATAGCAAACGTGGAGTACTCCAATTGATATACTGGCCACACAAGTACCTCTCTCTACAAATGATTTAGTAGACATTGAAATTAGATAGATATTGCAATGTAATACAAGACATAGTTAGATTGGAAAACAGTGGACCCTACATTTATACTATACAAAATACCCTACTTAAAAAAAATACGATATGGAAGGCAAAATAGATGTTCACTTCAACTGAGCATGCGACAACATAGCTTGGAATCAGGATTTAATCCAAGAAATTTCGAAATCTAAAGTTCAGAAAAGGAAATTTACAAATAAGTATAAACTGCAAGTCCAATGGAGATCTATTCTATCGAAATAGGAAAATCTGAACAATGTCTTGGAAAGTGGTTAAAGAATTCCCTCTCTGTCAGGTGGAATGTCAGTTTTGGTAAGCAGATAGAGGAGTGACAGAAAAGGAATGAAAGATCAGCACTTCCAGAAAAATTCAAAGCATGGCTGTACAAACACAGACTCTGAGGACTCAGGAAGGAGGTGGGAAGATAAATAAGTGCCTAGGAACTTGGTTGAGTATTCCTCTAAGCTTCTTTTCTGCAGGGCTGTACGTAAGATGTGGAAAGCTAGAAGCTTGTTATGTATGACAGGAACTCAAGGTTGCGAAGTATGGTATTCTAATGAGGTGCAGCGAATGCCAGGATGAACGTCCCAGACATACAGGCATCATTACTAGAGAAGGGTGCAAATGGATAGCAAACACCACGATTACACAACCAAAAGTATAGTTAAGCCACGCGTTAACATTTGAATTTCCTGTACAGAGCGGTATGGTCTCTTTTCTTTATATTTCCTACAATGGAGAAAGGTAGATACCAAGGAAAAGAGAGTCATGACCCAGGTAGATGTACGGCACCAGGAGGAAGAAAAGAGTCAAAACCTATGGTAGTGGTATCCCAGGGGTCCATGACCAAACGAGACATCCCCAAGAGGAAGATCAAGTGGAGAAACATGTGGAAACTAGACAATTGCCACATCTACTTCCTGCTTCAATAGTGTATGAGACTCCACAGGCCATCAGATCTGAAAAAATGCAGCATGAATGAAAACCAACTGTATACGCTTTTTGCAGGAAGGGAGTGCAAAACAGCAATTAGCCAAGGATAGACAGATACCATCAGGAAAAGACTTTTCTGACTCTCTTAATTTTGGCAGGGCTGATTTATTTTGGCAAAAGTTGATTTTCTAGATAGCTTTTAATCTCGGGTTCGATCTGTGAGTACGTGTGGGGTTAGTTAGTGTGGCTATATGGAGTTAATCTGCATGCATTAATTTTAATATGCGTACGAGAACTATACATTAGACAACTGTCTTGTATTTATATTCGTTTGTGTATGTGTATTTGCCTGTATGGCTATGAGCAAGATGGAATGGAGTTGTTAAGCGCAATGTAATATAAGGTATTAGAGATAGTCTAGTAGGGTCTAAATAATGAGGCTGTTTGAGTTTCATTATAAGGTTCATATAAGTAGAAATGTCATATTACTGACGTCGTATTTGTGTAGTTGTGTTTTTGTGCTGGTTTACGTGATTCATATATAAGTTATTAGAGTGAATGCGTACGAGCCGAACTTTATATGCGATTGCGTGTGCAAGTGTCTGTGTGTGTGAGTGTGTGTGTATGCATGTGCGTACGTAAACTCTATTACTTTTATTCTCCGTATGTCTTTAAGTGTGTGTGTGTGTGTGTTTGTGTGTGTGTGTGTTTAAGTGTTCATTGAGTATTTGCACTGTCGTATTAAGATTAATCGAGTGTGACATTTTTTGTACGTGAATATGCGTGCACGTTAAATGACATAGATAATATGCGTTTGTTGTCGAATGAGTATATGTTTTTGCGTGAGTTATCTCTATATTATGTTAGGATATCCAAATGCACGTGTGAGATATGTTCAATACGTGCATGTGTGAGATGTGTTCTGCATGTGCATGTCTGTGCGAAATATATCAGGTTAATATAAAATTGCAGGTGTATTTCCGAGCGCTTTCTTATAAATATGTGTTAATATGTTAAATGTGTCTGAATGCAGGAATTTATGGTGTATTTGTGTGTTTTCACTCCTGTTATGTTTCCTTTGATTATATATATATGTATATGTATAAGAGTGAGACATTTCCATACTTCCGATTCTAAACCCAAAAGCCAAATAAATAGAGCACACTTTGCTTTAGTTTCTGTGCCTGTTTCAGCATCCCAGTAGATTTACCACAAAAATTTTATAACAAATATAATAATATAATAGCTACCAATACTAAATATCTACGGATGGTGAGGAATAAAAAGAAGATACATGACTATCTGAATGTTTTGAGATACGATTATAACTCCACCCCGGCATCCAGGTTGAGGTTTCATTTCCTCCGTATTTCATTTACAACATTTGCCACTTTGTATTTAAATCAAGTTTCTCTTTATTCTTTATCCCGATACTGTAATATCATTGAAGTACATCTACTTACAGTAAGACGAAATTGACATAAAGAGAAAAAAGAGAGAGGGAAATAGAGAGTAAGAGTGAGAGAGAGAAAGATTGAGAGAGAGTGGGATAGAGATTACGTGTGTGCACACGCATGCGTATGTGTGAGAGAGAGAGAGAGAGGGGTAAAGATCGTGATGGAATTTTACAGACAGAATTCTACTTAGAATATTATATTTATACATTGTTATTTCTTATTTAATGCAGAGAAAACGGCATGACGATAATTTATGCATATCATATATCTTGCAGAATATAATACGAACAAAAAATTACAAAATATAACACAACAAATTCGATGATATCTCCATAAAGCTGGTTCTCTTTTGATTTCCTTTAAACTTCATGCTAACTCAAAAACCGCTGAAATGTTAACGTTTTACATCTGGGATTTCTTCGTGGAAATTAATTTCGCATTTCACTTTGGATCTAGTTTTTCTGGCTCTCCAATGAGCTTGCTTTTTGAAACATTAAAGACAAACCATCTATTTGTGAAGTGGTTTAAATAACAATGAAGACAGCTAAAGATTCTGCTATCAGTACAGACGTTAATCTAAGGTATTTGAAATGGTGATAATTTTTTCTCTTATTTTTTAGCGTAATTTTATGACGTAAATGAAATACACAGATAAAAGGATGTACAAAAGCAACAGAAACAACAACTCCAAAAGAACAACATCAACACCTACAATAATATTAATAAATTCTTTTATTCATTTGTTACATTAGCATTTGCATTTAAGAGAATACATTTTGCAACGGAGTTACAAGACGTCTGGAATCATCCACATGCTCACACAATCACACACCCATGTAAATAAACGGTGAGATCGAAAACTTTGCAAAATATAGAGCATTTCACCCTTTTGTTTTTCTCTGGAGATTGTACTTGTTACATACCCGCCTGACTTTCTCCGCTCTTTTCATATCGCATATTTTATTAGTCTTATTTTCTTTATTTTTTCTAACTAGAAATAAATACCATTTACTTCACTGTTTTTTTCTTATTTTCCCTCCCCGACACCTACTTCTCACATACAATACGTTTACACCTAAAAGCCAGTCTCCTGCACCCCACGATATCATACAGTGACAACTGTAAACCAACACACGCACCCCACAGTACCAGACACAATATACGATGTCTATACAAAGATAGCATTTTATACATGCTCACACCACTCCGCCTCTTCCTCTCTTCCTAATTCCTCCTCATAGAACCGTATGACTGCTTGGCATCAAAATTATTCTTTCTTTTTCAGCAACTTTCCACATTCTTCATTTTCTATTCATTCTGTTTTCATTCTTATGGTGAGAGACTAAAGTCCGAAACGTCAAGATATATTCTTTCATTTTTAAGCGTTATAGAAATGCAACATTTGATAAAACTTGTCCAATTTTTTTTGTTTCTTTTTCTTTTTGCTTATTACCTAATATGTGTGTGTATGTGTGTGATTCATGCATTCTACGAAAAGACCAACAAAATGCGGCCAAATATTTTTGCCAGCAGGCTAACGATTTTGCCAACTTGCTACCTATATCAACTTTTGACACAAAGCCAGCAATTTCGGGGTAAGGAGTAACTCAATTATAACGACCCCATTGTTCAACTGTTATTTATTTTATCGACCACAAAGAGATGAATGGCAAAGTCGACCTCGGCAGAATTTGAACTCAGAACGTGAAGACGAACAAAATACCGCAAAGCATTTTACACGGCGTGCAAAAAAATGGACATGAGTTAAAATAATCAAATAGGAAAAGTAATAAACGAGTGAAGAAAAAATATATATAGTGCGTGTGTTTATCTGGCCAAAAAAAAAGAGAGAAAAAATAAACGACCGTCGCGAAATACAACAAT
>NC_043005.1:9183139-9185639 GCF_006345805.1 Octopus sinensis | reverse complement strand
TTATATATATATATAATATATATTATATAATAATGCACGGAAAGCATAGATCACCGGTACCAATATCGAATTTCATAAATACCGCCAAATGTGTACCTACCTACCTAGATAGATACATACATACTGGTATAGATATACTGGTATATTAAACAATTTTCATTCAGTAGATAATGTTTTTACATTACGTATACATTAATAAAATAAACTGTCAGTTTTCCAAATATTGAATTAAAACTTGAAATGTAAATATTGGAAAGAAAGAGTAAGGGACTTTGCAAATGAAAATGGAATATTCCACAGTAAATGCAACGAATACTTAAATTTGTGAAAAAGTTCAGGATTCGAAATTTTCGGAAATTTCTTGGAACATGAATTTCATAAGAAATTGCAGTAGGCCAAGCCTTTAATAATTGCTGTCTTTTAGTACTTTTAGGAATTGTTATATACTTATTTAATAAGCAGCTTTCTCCTTAGTAATATATATTAGCAGGCCCCGTAGCTAATTGTAGTATTTTTTATATAACAAAGGAACAAAATAAGTTACGTAGTAATTGCGAATATAAAAATTCACAAGGTGGGAGGACAAACACAGACGACACAAACATATACGCATATGTACACGCACACACACACATATACATACATGCCAACCACACACACATATATATTAACACACATATATATATATATATATATATATTATATATATATAATATATGTACGTACAACTAAAAATAAGGTGTCTGAGAGACACCACCATGCCGAAAACCAGTCAAATCCCTGACTCTAAAAACCACCTTAAATGTTCATATCGACCATGGAGATATGACAGAGGGACAGAATAGACAAGCAAAAAGATATTACTGAATAATTCAACATCCTGGATTTCTAGCTTTGCCTCAAATAAGCTTGCTTTTCATCAGTTGAATATATCAGATGGGCACATAAACAAATATATATTATAAAGAACAAACGTTATACTTACATATACGAACGTCCATACATACATATATATGCACGTATGTACAAGGCCGGTACAAATTGCCCGTCAACCACCCATAAGCACGATATGGTCAAAATAAACACCGCAGTGAATATAGTGTGGAATTATACAAATTTATAAATAAGGATAATATCGATATTTAAATATCGATATTATCAAGTGGTCAGCATGGGAATAAATACCATACAAACGTAATAATTTTTTACAACTAAGGGATTTGACTGCTATTTCGGCATGGTGGTGTTTCTCAGACATCCCTATTTTTAGTTGTAAAAAATTATTACTTTTGTATGGTATTTATTCCCATGCTGGCCACTTGATAATATAGATATTTAAATATCGATATTATCCTTATTTATAAATTTATATAATTCGTCACTATATTCACTGCAGTGTTTATTTTGACCATATCGTGTTTATGAGGTGGTTGGCGGGCAATTTGAACTGGCATTGTACATACGTGCATATATATGTATGTATGGAAGTTCGTATATGTAAGTATAACGTTTGTTCTGTATATATATATATTTGTAATTGTGTGCCCATCTGATATATTCAACTGATGGAGGCAGAGCTTATTTGAGGCAAAGCTAGAAATCCAGGATGTTGAATTATTCAGTAATATCTCTTTGCTAGTCTATTTTGTCCCTCTGTCTTATCTCATGGTGCGATATGAACTTTTAAGGTGTTTTTTAGAGTCAGGGATTTGACTGTTATTTCAGCATGGTGGTGTCTCTCAGACAGCCTTATTTTTAGTTGTAAAAAATTATTACCTTTGTATGGTATTTATTCCCATGCTGGCCACTTGATAATATCGATATTTAAATATCGATATTATCTTTATTTATAAATTTATATGTACGTATGTATATATATATATATTAAGGGCATTACTACACGCTATGAAGGACTCTTACAGTCAAAACGGCCATAATAAATTCAGTTCACCGAACGCTAGGGAATGCAACTCTTGAAATGAACTCTTAAAATGAGATTCTGCTGCAAATCATGATTTCATAGTTAGTCTACAAAGTATACGTTCTATTCGTCAGTGCAAACATAATGAAGACATGTGTGGTAAGTAGCTTGCTAACCAACCACATGGTTCTGAGTTCAGTCCCACTGCGTGGCATCTTGGGCAAGTGTCTTCTGCTATAGCCCCGGGCCGACCAATGCCTTGTGAGTGGATTTGGTAGACGGAAATTGAAAGAAGCCTGTCGTATATATGTATATGTATGTATGTGTGTGTCTGTGTTTGTCCCACTAGCATATATATATATGTGTGTGTGTGTGTGTGTGTGTATGTGCGTGTGTTTGTGTGTGTCTGTTTGTCCCCCTTGCATTTTTTGACAACCGATGCTGGTGTGTTTACGTCCCCGTCACTTAGCGGTTCGGCAAAAGTGACCGATAGAATAAGTACTGGGCTTACAAAGAATAAGTCCCGGGGTCGATTTGCTCAACTAAAGGTGGTGCTCCAGCATGGCCGCAGTCAAATGA
>NC_043005.1:9168139-9178139 GCF_006345805.1 Octopus sinensis | reverse complement strand
AATCTAACTAGGAGCTCTATTGCTAATAATTACAAAAATAAAAATAAAATTCTACAACAGGCGCAGGAGTGACTGTGTGGTAAGTAGCTTGCTAACCAACTACATGGTTCCGGGTTCAGTCCCACTGCGTGACATCTTGGGCAAGTGTCTTCTGCTATAGCCCCGGGCCGACCAATGCCTTGTGAGTGGATTTGGTAGAGGGAAACTGAAAGAAGCCCGTCGTATATATGTATATATATATAAGTGTGTGTGTATATGTTTGTGTGTCTGTGTTTGTCCCCCTAGCATTGCTTGACAACCGATGCTGGTGTGTTTACGTCCCCGACAACTAGCGGTTCGGCAAAAGAGACCGATAGAATAAGTACTGGGCTTACAAAGAATAAGTCCCGGGGTCGATTTGCTTGACTAAAGGCGGTGCTCCAGCATGGCCACAGTCAATGACTGAAACAAGTAAAAGAGTAAAAGAGTAACAATAGTGACAGTTACAATAACAATGACATTAGGAACAAACTCAATAACGACACGATAAACTGCATTACTAATATTTAAAATAATTGCAACAACATGACGGATCATAAGAAGAATAGTTTGGATCTGCGGATTTGTAGGATGTCCTACATGAGAGTTGGACATAAACTGAATGTTTGTTTCTTGCAAATAATAAAACGAAATAGAAATCTACTTTTACTAGCGCCACTTACCCATCGCCGTCCTTATGTCTACTGCGAGACTATCATAGCTTCTACTATCTTCAAAAACACCGTGATCGGAACTGCAACCCTACCATAGTATCTAGTGTCTTCGAAAATACCGTGATCCGCACTGCAACACCACCATAGCCTCTGCTCTCTTACAAAATACTGTGATCGGAACTGTGACTCGAAAATAGCATCTAGTGTATTCAAAAATACAGTCATTGGCATTCTAACGCCATTGAATGTCAAGTTTCTTGCTGTCACCATTACCAATACCACGACGGCACTGTCGTCAACAGCACAATCCCCATCTCTGGTCTCCTCCTCCACCCAAAACACACAACAGCTCCCCTACAGCTTCTACCACCACCGCCACAAATACTTCCACAACGTCAGCATCATGGCTGTTATCAGCTTCAGCAAAACAGCGCCGCTGCCTCCACCACAACCTCCGACACCATCACCAGCTCCTGCACGAAGGTAGCCTCTGCTATGACCTAAGCCAACACAACTATCACCACCATCACTAATAACCACTAACAACAACATCGCAAACAGAAGCACCTCTGTGATACATATACTCTCTTTACGATCGTCTTGACCACCACGTCGATAAATAGGTTCCAGCAACTATCACCGGACTAGCATCACCGCCGCTAACACAATCACCAAAGAATATCATTAATTGATTGTCGAATAAATCATATTGTCTCTGGCTGCCCAACCCTGGCTAAGAAGGAATATATTCACAGACACTACGGAGATGGGACCTAAACCTACATACACTGGAATCTATAACAACACTATGGAATAGCAACAGAAAAAAGATTGTATAGACACACGCCAGAAAAAGTCGTGGAAAATGAGAAAGCAACAATACTATGAGATATGCCAATACACACAGGTAGAGAAATTAAGGCCAATAGGCCAGACATAGTCGTCAGAGATCATGAAAAAAAAAATGCTTTCTAATTGATGCATCAATACCAACAGATGACAGCGTTTCTGCAAAGAAATTTTCAAAATACAAGGACCTGGAAATAGAGGTAACTTGATTATGGACTATAAAAGCAGAAACAATTCCTATCATAGTGAGCGCATTAGGTATGAAAAAAATTTTCAGACAAATACATAACAAAAACACCAGGACTAACAAATATATGTAACACAGAAAATAGCACTACTAGGCACCTCACACATCCTACGTAAAACATAAGAGCATCACAGCAAACCACATCACATACCCAAGGCGCACAGAGCTGCACTCGGTAGTGCAGTGAAATCACGTTATAAAAATAATAATAATAATAAAATAATAATATAATAATAATAATAATAATAATAATAATAATATAATAATAATAATAATAATAATAATAATAATAATAATGATAATAATAATAATAATAATAATAATGATAATAATAATAATAATAATAATAATAAAATAATAATAAATACAGAATTTGTGTACAAAACGGTGAAACCGTATGGCATATTACCAGCCAATGTACGCCACTAGATGAGAAGAAATGTAGGAAACGCCACGACAATTTAGCTAGGCTTGTCCATTGGACACTTTGCAATAAGTATGGACTTGACAGAGCAAAATATTGGTACGACCACAAACCTGACGGCTTCGTCGAAAATAGAAATGCAAAGATCCTAAGGGAGTTTATGATTCAGTTCGACCATGAGGCAGGGAATAAGAAGGTCGGCATAGTTTTAATTGAGAAAAAAGACGCACTATGCTGGATCATAGATATAGCATGCGCAGCTGACAACAAGGTATGCGATAAGGAAGAAAGAAAAGTCGAGAGATATAACAGGTTAGCTTGGGAGGTTAAGCAGTTGTGGCCGATGAAAAAGTTAGCAGTAGTACCAATAATTGTCGGAGCCCTGGGGAGAGTGAGCAAAAATCTCGAGGTGTATGTGGAACAAATAGGGGCTGCAATAAGGGTGAGCACTTGCAGAAAACAGCACTGCTTGGAACCGCTCGAATACTCTAGAAGGTACTTGAAAGATAAGAGTGTTACTTTAGTTCACTGGTAGTGAATAGCTGACGCTGTAGTACATCTCCAGCGTTAGAATCTGTGCAAAGGCAATAATAATAATAATAATAATAATAATAATAATAATAGTAATAATAATAATAATAATAATAATAATAATAATAATAATAATAATAATAAATAATAATAAAGACCTACTCATTGAAATTGAGATAAAGACCTACTCATTGAAATTGAGAAAATGTGGCATCTCAAGGCGGTTACAATACCAGTGATCGTAGGAGCACTAGGAATGATCAAGAAGGGAACCGAAAATTATATGAGAATGATCCCTGGCTTACCATCCCTGCAAGAAGTGCAAAAGATTGTCTTAACTGGTACATCACACGTATTGAGAAGAGCATTGTCGATGTGAGAACTGTTGCTGCTCATGTATTTTAATTTAACTTAAAAAAAAAAAAAATTAAAAAAATGAACGATCTACTGAGTTTGTTTAATGGCCTACCATTGTATACTATGAGTTTCTTTGCCCTAGGAGTCGGGAAGACACTCGGCAAGAAATGGAAGCAAATTTGAAAGAAGAAAAAAAAAGTAATAATCATAATAATAATAATAATAATAATGATAATAATAATAACAATAATAATAATGATAATAATAATAATAATAATAATAATAATAATAATAATAATAATAATAAGGGCTAAAAGCAGAGAGTGAAGGTTTCATCCTGGCTGCTCAAGACCAAAGCCTATTAACCCGGAACTACCAGGCCAATGTGATGAAAAATGGAGCAGACCCAAAATGCCGATTCTGCAACGACATGATTGAAACAGTGGACCACCTAATCTCTGGATGTAAAGTCTTAGCACCAGTAGAGTATAAATTAAGACATGACAGAGTTGGCCAATATCTACACTGGCTAATAAGTCAGCATTACAATATCAAAACTGCCGACAAGTGGTATAATCACCACCCTGAGGCTGTAACTGAAGGAGAAAATGTAACCATTCTGTGGGACTTTCCAGTACATACAGACCGAACCATCAAGGCCAATAAACCAGATATTGTTGTGAAAGACCAAAACAATAAAGTTTGCTTATTGATCGACATGAGCATCCCCTGTGATCATAATATCTCAGCGAAAGAGTTTGACAAGCTCAGAAAATATAAAGACCTACTCATTGAAATTGAGAAAATGTGGCATCTCAAGGCGGTTACAATACCAGTGATCGTAGGAGCACTAGGAATGATCAAGAAGGGAACCGAAAATTATATGAGAATGATCCCTGGCTTACCATCCCTGCAAGAAGTGCAAAAGATTGTCTTAACTGGTACATCACACGTATTGAGAAGAGCATTGTCGATGTGAGAACTGTTGCTGCTCATGTATTTTAATTTAACTTTAAAAAAAAAAAAAATGAACGAACTACTGAGTTTGGTTTAATGGCCTACCAATATACACTATGAGTTTCTTTGCCCTAGGAGTCGGGAAGACACTCGGCAAGAAATGGAAGAAAATTTGAAAGAAGAAAAAAAAAGTAATAATAATAATAATAATAATAATAATAATAATAATAATAATAATAATAATAATGGTAAGGGTTATACCAAAGACAAAGCTGAATGCAAGAAACAGGACCGAAGCCAGCAATGCTTTAGTCATACCAGTCCTGACTTACAGTTTCAATATCATTCACTTGCCAATTACTGAAATATGTAATATTGACAGAAAAATACGAAAATTGTTGTCAATGCATAGAATGCACCACCCTGAAGCAGATATAGAACGATTTTTTCGGCCAAGAAAACAGTGTGGCAGTGGACTTTTACAACTGGAATTAACAATGAAGATTACTATAATTTGCCTAGACACCTACCTGAAAACTCTGATGACTGGATGTTAAAACTTGTTTCAAAGCATGAAAACAAGAAAGAATCATACTCAGTAACAAAACAGGTAAAATAATATCTAAGTGAATTCCAAATGCAACAAATTCCGAAATTAGACGTACTAGAAACAAGTACAGAAAAGGCTAAGCTCATGAAAACCAGTGCTAAAACTACTGCCTTAGATATTCTTACTGATAAATGGCAAAAAAATCTCTCAATGACAAATATCCAAAGAAAGCTAATAGTGTAGATGTTCACAAAGCTCAATGGTTAGTGTCTTCCGGCTTAAAATCTGAAACAGAAGTGTTTATCATAGCTGCCCAAGATCAATGTCTACCTACAAAAAACTACCAGGTCAACATATTAAAGATCGGCAGTAGTCCAACATGTCGTGTTTCTCAACACTAAAATGAAGCTATTGATCATGTTGCCTCCATGTGCAATCTTCTTGCGCCTACCGTGTATCTCAACAGGTATGATAGAGCAGCACAATATATTCTCTGGGTAATTTGCAAAAACCTGAACCTGCCACATCATAAAAACTGGTGGGAACACAAACCACCTCCGTTGTTTGAAAATGATCACATCTCACTCCTCTGGTACTTCACCATTAAAACTGACAGAAAGGTAGATGCGAATAGGCCAGACATCATAATGAAAGACTTCAGACAAAAATCATGCCTCCTCATTGATATGACTGTCTCAATCGATTTAAATGTCTCTGTCAAGACCTACCAAAATCTGAGTAAGTATAAAGAACTTGAAATAGAACTTGACAAAATGTGGAACCTCAAGACTAAAGTAATACATGTTGTCATAGGTGTCCTAGGAATGATAGCAAAAGGGACTGATTGCTACCTAGTTCAGATACCAGGAAACTCCAAAATGGCAGAAATTCAAAAGATAGTGCCTATGGGAACTGCTCATTTCCTGCGTAAAATACTGCCTATGTAATCTCAAATTTTGAAACAAACTCATAATTTTCTTGTATTTTCTTAAACATTCTCTAGTACAATACTGTGTGCAAAACCAAATATATGACACCCTAGGCATAACAACAATATGAAATTCTAAATTGTTGTCTCTTGAGGTCTCTGGGTGAATCTTATACAAATACAAAGCAAAAGTCAAACATATACAACAAAAACAACAAAAAAACAACAACAATAAAAACAACAACAATAATAATAGTAATCATTACCAGCACAGCACCATCAGCACCAGCAGCAACCGAGGCGGCTATAGTAGTAGCAGCAGCAGAATCAATAGCGAATTCATCGGATTTCTTAATCTCCTAATCTTTCAAGCTTTGATCTTATAGTTGTCTCTCATATTACCCTCTTCGTCTCTCTCACATTTGTTTCCATCCTCTGTATGTGTGTTAGTGAGTGCGTGCGTGCGTGCGCGCGTGCGAGGATATCTTGTTACCTTCCCCTTCACTTACCCCTATAAGAAATTCTATGAAAGTAATAATGCTTGTCTGAAATCGGGACCTTTACTAATTCTTGTGTCAACTTGTCAGCTGAAATCGTGTTAACATTTATTCAGTAACGGCTTCCATTTTCAAAATAATTTTCATAACAATAATTGTTTCTAATTTATGCGTAAGGTCATTATTTTGAGGGAAAGGGTTACTCTATTGTAAGACATCGGTCCTTGATTTGTACTGTAATTTCGCAAATCTGAACTGATAGTAGAGCAAAATATACATCGGTGATATTTGAACTCGTATTTGATAGGATCTTCCATGTACTCCTTGTTGCCAAGTAGATTAGATTTATAGTATCTGGAAATATCAGGAACTATAGTTTCCTATCTTTTATCAACGTACCTCGATTTATACATCTGCCTTCGTGCCACCAAATGCTTTGAATTCGAATCGCTTTCTCGTTGAATTTACTCTGATAGCAGCCAGGAACGTGGCTCTCTCTGAAATCTGTCTTATATTCGAATGAGCGGTCAAGGGACACCACATCGCCGTTGGGTTTAATGCCGAAGGTTGGCTAAGGAGTAACTGCCATGACTAAAAATAAATAAAAAACTGGCAAAGGAGATATGTATCCCCAGATTATGTATCTTTGAACCAAACCTTACTCTGTCTCTATGGCCTCTTTATCTCAGATTTAAGATAGATAAGCAGGTGATGCAATTTTGTAAATCTTTAACTTCAAATTGTCCACGTGTTTCGGAATCTTGGCGCTAAATACGAAATTTTGTGCAGTGAGTATTCCCAAAGATCCTTAGAATTATATCATGAATGAAATCACACGACCGCCTTTGTTGGCCAGAACCTTAGGTTTTCCTTTACATTACTAACTACAGCAAGAAAAAAAATTATTGATTTATCACATTGAGAGAATTCAATACCTTTAGCAAAGATAGTGCGTAGTTGATTGAATCAAACTCAGTATATTACTGTTGCTTTACTCTCATAAAACTTCATTGATGAATATAATAAAAGTCACAGATGGTTTGGTATATATTGAGTCCTTATGTACTAAGTTATTGACTACAGGTTATTAGGATATAACTATTGATTGCTTCCAAGTTTATAATAATCAATAGAACTGGATATTATATGCCTAGTTTTATGTTGTCGTCCACTGCGAAAGAGGAGGGACGTGTGATGCGGTAGAGGTGGGGATTTGTCACTGGGGAGACGGCGCACTGGGAGGTGACGCTGCAGCCCACGTGTGCCGGCGGGTGAGATATTCTGTATTTTTATTTGCCAGATTTTGTGTTTTGTATTGTTTTTGTAATATATAACCTATATTTTTAGCCCCTTGTGAGTATTAAAAGAATTAAGGACATTGGTTTCGCAGAATAACAACTTGTTTCTTGTCATTTTTTGACCTCGGTTTTGGATTGTTGTTACATGTTGAAAGCTTTCTCTTCGAGACTGTCCGTTGTTGAAATTGTGATTGTTTTTTGATGTTTTTCTCCCCATTGTGGGGAAAAGTTTGTTTCTCAAGGGGGAGATCTATACAAAACCCACTGCAGTAAGAGCAGCTACGCCGTTGAACGCGAAAAATAATAATGAATACTCTCTTTACTCTCTTTACTCTCTTTACTCTCTTTTACTTGTTTCAGTCATTTGACTGCGGCCATGCTGGAGCACCGCCTTTAGTCGAGCAAATCGACCCCGGGACTTATTCATTGTAAGCCCAGTACTTATCCTATCGGTCTCTTTTGCCGAACCGCTAAGTGACGCGGACGTAAACACACCAGCATCGGTTGTCAAGCAATGCTAGGGGGACAAACACACACACATACACACATATACATATATATATATACGACGGGCTTCTTTCAGTTTCCGTCTACCAAATCCACTCACAAGGCATTGGTCGGCCCGGGGCTATAGCAGAAGACACTTGCCCAAGATGCCACGCAGTGGGACTGAACCCGGAACCATATGGTTGGTTAGCAAGCTACTTACCACACATCCACTCCTGCGCCCATGAAAAAGATAATAAGAAGTGAACAGTTTGTGCAGGGAGACGCAATAAAGCTGGTCCCTCCAGAAAAAAACGGTCGAGTATAAGAGTAATAGGACAGTGGTGTACTGCACGCAAGCGGTCACCACCAATAAAACTGAAATCCTATCTGAAGACTACGTGGAGGAATGTTTGCGTTCCCTAATGAAAACGGCAACTTTCGTTAACCGAGGAAAGAATATCGTACGGTGGAGATGAGGTTTGCCAGCAAAGAAGAGGCGGCCTCACATTCCACCACTATTTTACGCACTGAAAAGGTGACGCTGCTACCCACGTATAGGAGTAGGTAAGGTGTTCGTATTCGCATCGGAACGATGCCACCAGAAATAACTGTAGAGCGGTTAGTAGCAGCTGTTATAGCTACCACCGAGGAGAATATAGAATTGGGAGCAGTTGGAAAAACGAGTATGTTAAACCAGCGGGGATGCGGCGTCGAGATGTAGCTTTTTTCCAGTTTAGAAGACCTTGGAAGGATCCCCTACCAGATAGAGATCCCGGGAGAGGGATCCCTCACAGTGATTGTTGAGAGACGCCGAACAAATTGTCACATGAAGACGCAATGGCCCAAGCACAAGCCTCTTCAGAGTGCGAGGGCTATGGAGAGGGACCAAGAAGTAGTGGAGATTAAAGTACCAATTGAAGCAATAAAAGACGGAGATGTCAGAAGCGATATAAAGTGCGCTAGGGATACGGAGGAGGTGGAGCAGAAGAAAGACAGAACGAGAGCGGCAAATGAGGGGAGTAACGGGTTTCTCAGCTCCGAAAGTTCGAAATCAAGAGAACACTGGGAAAGACAAACATCAGAATCAGATAAGACGCCCAAAGAAGATAGGGAACCGCCTATATTCAAGCATACGCAGACAGTAGAGATGGAACGAAGAGAGAGAGAATTGGTAGTAGGGAATGTACAGCACGGTTTTAGAAATGAGGCAGTCAGAGTCTACTACCAAAAGAATGTAGATGTGGAAAGGAGAATTTCCAAGTGGAAGGTATTAGTAAGGGTGAATCTGCCTAGTGAGGATTTCAAGGAGGAAGAAAGTGTGAACTATTAAATGTCGATAGATACGACACGTTCATAAATTCATATGCAAGGTATATAACTTCATAAAGTGTTGAAGATTTTTTAAAATATGAAAAGCATAAAAATTTGATGAAGATGTGAACTTTTTATAAAAATAAAAAAATAAAAAGGGGAAAATAGAGGAAAAAAACTGTCCAAAATAATGTCTAAATGTAACCACTGGACTTCGGGGATCGAGTGGGCGTTGCGCCTCATTTTATCATTTTCATATGTTTATTCGTTCTTTTTGCTTTTTCTTCTTCACTCGATTTATTTCTGTATTTTTATTTCCCCGATTATGTGTTTTGTATTGTTTTTGTAATGAATAATCTCTATTTTTAGATCATTCTGGATGATAAAAAACCGAGGACGTTGGTGTTGCCTTGGCGGAGGTTTGCGCTCTCTGAGTGCTCTTGTTTATGTGTTTTAATGAGATAAGTATTAGCAATGACAAATTTTTCTGTACGTCGTTAGGTTGTGTGATGCTCAATGTCGACCATTTTATATTACCCTTTGTTTTGTAAACTGCCGATTTATCTTGCTTAATGAAGCTGAGATTTCTTTATTCCTATGTCTAAATCAGAGCTTCTTAACCCGGGGGCGTCAGTAATTTCTAAGGATGGGGGCGAGCCCTTGAGAAAAAGCAGGAATTTCTCTAATTATATGATATTCTCTTAGCGAGAACAAGGTCAAGTAATGAGAAGTTTATGAGAAAATGCAGAAGTTTTCTTATTCTACTATCTTAGCACCCCTTACTATTTTCTATACTTATTGACTCCACTTCTTATCCCTCAAATCCCTCACTAATTCTGAATTGTAGCTTTAACATTTGCCTTTATTTTG
>NC_043005.1:9148139-9163139 GCF_006345805.1 Octopus sinensis | reverse complement strand
TGTGAGTGTTTTTATAGGCACACTGGTTGAATCCCCGTTTCTTCTGTTCTTCAGCCTGTACCCTGTAACTACATGATGTTACCCAAACAGATAATAATACTAGAGTAGGATCTTTTCTCTTTGAACGGCAGATCGAGAAATTAATCGTTTTGTAACTAAACACTTTCGAACTTCAAACAACGGCGGTAATTTTATTCAGCTGAATACACGTCATTGATTGGTTGAAATTACCGAAATACGAAAACTTTAACACGAAATAACTTTGAAAATACAAACTTTTCTCAACAACATTAAGAGTAAAATATGTTTTATATGAAACATTCTATCAGTGTCCGAAGTTTGAAAGTGTTTAGTTACAAAAAATTAATTTCTCGATCTGCCGTTCAAAGGGAAAAGATCCCTAGATTGTGGTATAAAGCGGATAATCAAAAGTTTGTTGGCCATAGTTTCTGAGTTAAAGGCAATGATAAATTTGTATGCCTAGTAAATGTGTAGTTGTAAAATATCAAAGCTAGATAACTCTATATGCATGTAACACAATAATCACTATAGTCATAATGTGACCGGATATAAAGAAGACAATATATACTGCGAACACTAACCTCCTCCCTATCCAGCAGCGACAAAGTTATATATTTACCTTTTAGATTTCGAATTCTGCCAGTGGTACTCAGTCGCAAACCTATTGATAATGACTAAAGTCGTTTGAATTACTCTGAATATATTATAAAGATTTGCCGAATGGAAATGGATATCAGCGGTAGAAAGTACGTTGACAGACAGAAAAGTTTAAATAGAAAGTAACGTTATTGGATACTTCGCCTTTTCATGCGTTAGTCTATCGTTTCTATCAACGTACAAAATAGTTTTAATTTCTCCTTCAATTCCAGTTGTGTATGTGTATACGTGTGTGTGTGTGTGTGAGAGAGAGAGAGAGAGAGAGAGAGAGAGGAGCAGACAGAACGCACGTGTGTGATCCTGTGTTGCAATGGCAATCGCTTTCACTTGACAAACGGAATTGGAGAATATCTGTAAGTCAATAATATGTTTTTTTATATTGTTCGTATTACTTTAGAAGCCCAAGGACACTGGAATGGTTGAATCGCTGGGGGCAGGGGACAAAGTTATTTAGGATATTTTTCCGGTTCTACACGTTGAATTCAAATCCTGCTGTGATCAATATTTTCTTCTATCCTTCCATAGGTGATGAGGTAACGTGCGAAGGCGTATGTCTTAGTGGTTAGGGGCATCCGGCTCATGATCGTAAGGTCGTGAGTTCAATTCCCGGCGGCACGTTGTGTCCTTGAGCAAGACACTTTATTTCACGTTGCTCCAGTCCACTCAGCTGGCAAAAATGAGTAGTGCCTGTATTTTAAAGGGCCAGCCTTGTCACACTCTGTGTCACGCTGAGTCTCCCCGAGAACTACGTTAAGAGTACACGTGTTTGTGGAGGGCTCAGCCACTTGCACGTTAATTTCACGAGCAAGCTGTTCCGTTGATTGTATCAGCTGTGACCCTCGTCGTCGCAACCGACGGAGTGCTCCTAAGATAAAAGTACTAGTGAAATAAGGAGGTCGATATAATCGTCTGTCCCCTTTCCTTATATTTCAGGCTTTTACCTAAGTTAGACACGATTAGTTTATAGGTCGTATTGTTCATAAAATATAATATTTAATGTAAGCAAATTTATTAAAATACCCATAAATTAACGTGTAATGGAAATGTTTAGAATGTTTAACTAGTTGAAAATTGTTCATAATGTAATTAAAAGAAAATAAATTAAAATGTTTAGCAAAACCCAGCAACAATTAAATAGATAAATCAAGCAATGCTAAATATATTTGTGATAATAACGTCTGATTAGGTTTCACGTCCTCAATATATGTTTCACCTCCTCTCCTGATTTTAAAAATTGTTTTTAATGCAAATACATTTGTAATTAATTAAAACAGACAAATATATATCTTCTGATAAGGAGAGATTTATGAACGTATACACGGTAGCCATTGTTTGTTTTAGAGGCGAAATGAATCAGTTGAAAATATTGCCAGTAACTGGCGAACATCATGTAAATAGCAAGAATAACTGTGTAGTTAACAACTTCGTATCAAAAGCCGAACCTAGTCATGAATGCTACTGTGCAGTGACATCGTTATAAAAGTTTCACATAACATATTCTCGGCCGACTGAAGTCCTTTTACACAGAAAAACTGTGGAATCTCTACCAAGGAAAATATTTGTCTATGATGTCAACAGATTTAAATGTTTTTCGGTTAAATCCAATATTTGGTGCTGGTGCATCTCTTGCAGAATTCCCTTTGTTGCAATTATTGATGTCATATTACCCGTTTCGAGTATATTCCCGCTAGTAAATTAATAATGGGTTTTGGTGTTTTAGAACTTAGTTTTAGCATTTCGGATAGTGATTTTATCATACGTTGTGGACAACGTGTCATTACTTAGGTCTGGTTCTTTATTATTCTCTATGAAATACAAATAGTTTACAAAAAGTCCATGAAGAGCTGATTAAGAATTCTACAAATTACAGCTATCACTCTCAAATGAGATTGGCTTGGTCACATATATATATATATATTTTTTTTCTTATTATTTTAGGTAATTGCAAGTGGAAATCTCCTATTTGCCATACTTGATTCAACGGAGAATCTGAGACATGATACCTTATGGGACAGCGCAATGCACCAACCCATCTTTCTCTCTCTCTCTCTCACTCTCTCTCTCTCTCTCTCTCTCTCTCTCTCACTATATATATATTATATATATATATATATTATGTGAAATAGAAAGATGAATAATCTTGTAGTAGATTAATCAAAAGTTTAACCGATACCTTAGTAGCAAAAATCACAGCAGTAAACAGCACGGTTGGAGGTACAACCATCTGGCGTTGCAACCGTGCGTTGGTGCGGATAATTGAAATTAAAACATTATTGGTGAATTGAAGAAATGGAGCTGAACGCAGATTGAACAGAAATCGTTTTATTTCATTCTACACGTGTTTCGAAAGGCACAAATTACCAAAATCCGATTGAATAATGGGACCATATTGTGTCTTTCTCTTCAGGAAGAAAAAAGGAAATCCGTTGGAAAAACAAAAACAGAACAGAGGCGGAGCAAAAAACAAATCGAACTGTGCTCCTAAGAGCCCATGGCGAAACTTTCTCCTGAAGAGAAAGACACAATATGGTCCCATTATTCAATCGGATTTTGGTAATTTGTGCCTTTCGAAACACGTGTAGAATGAAATAAAACGATTTCTGTTCAATCTGCGTTCAGCTCCATTTCTTCAATTCACCAATAATGTTTTATATATATATATATATATATATAAATGAAAGAATGGAGTCGAACGAAGATGTTAACATCGAATTTTCCATGCTGACGATAAACATAGGACAATTCATTCACCTATATATATATATATATATATATATATATATATATATATATATATATATATATATGTGTGTGGTGTGTGTGTGTGTGTGTGTGTGTGTTGGAGTAGTTGTATATACGTATATTTAAGTAGTTGTATAAAGCCGAAAAATGCGAGAAGAAACAAAGTTAATTACAAATTGAAAAGAAAACAGAACAATGCTGTAGTTTTAACGTGTATATCTATATTTCGGAGTGAAGACCCCTTCTTCAGGAAATTCGGAAAAGCGGTGGTTTGAAAAAGTTAGCTGCTCAGAAGTGTGTGGTGAAGAAGGAGCAGGTGTGGAAGGAGTAAGGCTACATGTGCGGACGGTTGTTACTACACAAACCAGTCCGCTTCGTGTTGTTAATGATTGGTTGTTGTTAATGGTTGGTTTCAATTTGTTTATAAGGTAAGCTTGCATAATTCTGAGATTTCCACTGTTGCATGTATAAAGCGGTGAACAGGTAAGATCGTTAGTCCTCTTTCGACATAATGCTTAACGGAAAATCGTGCTTTTTACGATCTGGGTCTCGATCGCCACCGACGTTGACCTTGTTTTTCAATCTTCGAGAGAATAAGTACCGGTTGTGTACTCGGGTTAATGTAATCGACGAGCCCTCTCCATCCAAAATTTCTTATATCTATAGTAGAAAGGATTACAAATATGTACGTACAAACACATACACGCACACATACACACGTAAGCACATACACATACATATATATTTCTTTACTACCCACAAGGGGCTAAACACAGAGAGGACAAACAAGGACAGGCAAACAGATTAAATCGATTACATCGACCCCAGTGCGCAAGTGGTACTTAATTTATCGACCCCGAAAGGATGAAAGGCAAAGTCGACCTCGGCGGAATTTGAACCCAGAACGTAACGGCAGACGAAATACGGCTACGCATTTCACCCGGCGTGCTAACGTTTCTGCCAGCTCGCCGCCTTTGCCAGCTCACATATATACAACTATTTGCGCATATATAGGCGGTGTGTATGTATACGTTTTTTGTAAAACGAGCTTGGATTGACGAGACTGAAATAAACGTATCATAAAATCGCATGGTCGAACTTTTCCCTAAATTTATACTTCCTCTGATGCTTTGTAGTGTTTGTGCTAATAATTTAAATCACATTACAAATGATCGAAGTGTAATGCAAATTAGACGAAGAAATTGAAGTGTGTCTGAGAATAATCACATTATAAATATCTATACTGTAGAGTTTCTCTGTGGACAGAAATCACTAACGTTTTCCAATGAGACGTTAATAATTGATGAATTATATCACATCAGTCTATTTTTCAAGGCTCAGAGAGAAAAAAATCCCCATTAAAACAAAATCATTTACCCCTTTCCTTTTTGTTTCTTCCTGGGGTCTACTATGTTCACTAGAAGCATAGCTCCGTGACTCTATATACAATTGTTGTTGAAATCTTTGTTTGACGTTTTTATGTATCATTATTTTCCTAGCTATTATATATATGTATATATATATATATATATTATATATATATATATATATATATATATAATAGCTAGGAAAATAATGATACATAAAAACGTCAAACAAAGATTTTATATATATATATATATATAATATATATATATATATCACCGTGACCGACCAGACTATCTGATGTTGCTACACATCGCTGGTCACAATGCGCTTTGCATTGTTTTAACCTTCAAATGACGCCACCCCGCTGGCTAAGCGAGCAGTCCAACAGAAGAAAGAGTAAGAGAGCCTCGTGGAGCTTTAGGTGTTTTCGCTCAATAAACACACACAACGCCCGGTCTGGGAATCGAAACCGCGATCCTACGACCGCGAGTCCGCTGCCCTAACCACTGGGCCATTGCGCCTCCATATATATATATATAACGCATAGCTCAGTGGTTAGAGCGTTGAGGCTGGTATGCATGGGCGACTGCTGGCCTTCTACAAACAACCTTGCCCGGACTTGTGCTTCGAAGGGTAACTTTCTAGGTGCAATCCCATGGTCAGTCATGTCCGAAGGGGGGGCTCTCCTCACACATATATATATATATATATATTATATATATATATATATATATATATATATATATATATATATATTTATACATACATATACAGATAAATAGATAGATAGATAGATAGATAGATAGATAGATAGATAGATATATAGATAGATAGATAGATAGATAGATAGATAGATAGACAGACACACAGATAGACAGATAGATAGATGTGTGTGTTTGTGTGTATGCACCCCATGCCTTGAGCTCTACTTTTCGAGGTGTACGAAGAGAAATAATGCTAATACAAAGCACACATGCACATACAACAAATATATGCATATAAACACGCGTATACACACGCACACAGATACACACAAACACGCATACAAACACAAGTATACACACAATTATACGCATATACACAAACGCAATACGTGCATAATAACACAGATTTAATGAGAGAAAGACAAAATGGGAGGAGTTATTTTCGACGGATAGATTAAACGGAGAGCAAGGATGATAAACAATGCGAATGCTCGGAGGATAAATAGATTCATCTGTTCTATGTCTCCGTTGCCGTATAAAGATATGTATGTATGTATGTATGTATGCATGTATGTTTGTATGTATGTATGTATGCATGTATGAATGTATGTATGTATGTATGTATGCATGTATGTATGTATGTATGTATGTATGCATGTATGTATGTATGTATGTATGTATGTATGCATGTATGTTTGTATGTATGTATGTATGCATGTATGAATGTATGTATGTATGTATGTATGTATGCATGTATGTTCGTATGTATGCATGCATGCATGTATGTATGTACATGTATGTATGTATGCATGCATAGATGTATGTATGTATGCATGTATGTATGTATGTATGTTTCTATGCATGTATTTATGAATGTTCATGTATGTATGTATGTATGTATGTATGTTTGTATGCATGTATGTATGTATGTACATGTATGTATATATATGTACATATGTATGTACGTTCATGTATGTATGTTCATCTATATATGTATATATGTACGTGCGTGTGCCTTACTTGTTCGTGCCGGTGCGTATGTATGCATATGTGTGTGCGTGCTTTTGTGTATTTGTGTGTGAGTATGTATCTATGGAAAGATTTAGTTAGTTAGTATTATGTAATAGTAGGACGAATTTTATGATTACCATTGTTGAATGACGCCTAAAATCTGCAAGATAACTTTAAAAGTAGCTGCTGTTTCAGATGTCTTTCATGTGTGCATATGAGTATTATATGTGTGTGTGTGTGTGTGTGTGTGTGTGTGTGTGTGTGTGTGTGTGTGTGTGTTTGTGTGTTTGTTTGCGTGTGTATGCATATATGCATAATATATATATATATATATATATATATATATATAGACATATATACATATAGAGAGAGATATACACACACACACACACACACACACACACACACACACACATATATATATATATATATATACTATATATACACATATATATACATATATACATATAGAGAGAGATACATACATACATATATGTGTGTGTGTGCATCTCTATATGTATATGTCTATATATACATACATATATATATATATATATATATTTATATATATATATATATAATATATATATATATATGAGTGTGCATATATATATGTATGTATAAGTATACATGTATATATATATATACATACATATATATATATATATATATATATATGTATGTGTATATATATATATGTGTATATATTTATATATATATATATATGAATTATTTGTGAGTGTTTGTTTGTACATCCTTACCGAAGCGTGTGTTCGCTCGATCCTATGTGTGTGTGTGTCTGCGTGTGTGTGTGTGAGGTAGTGTTTGTCAGTGTCCCTGTATACTTGTGCGTATGCAAGTGATGTATGCGTGCGTTCGTGCGTCGGTCAAATGGTCATTCACCTCTATAAATGTGATAATGACCCAGACTGCATCGTCATCACATTAATGCATCTTGCAACTTCTGCTGCTGCTGCTGCTGCTGCTGCCTTTATTTCGGCTGCTGTTTACGACATGGCGACGGGCATTACGCTTAATGATTGATCATGGCGGTGCCGATGTAGTGAGCGAAGAATGTGCCTGTGGTGGTTATGGCGGTTGTTGTACTGCTGGTTGGATGTTGGTGGTGATGTATGTAGCGGTGTGGTGGATGGTGTCACTTCATTATTGGTGCTAATTGTGGTTGTGGTAACGTTATCGGTGCTGCGGTAGTCTGATGTTAACATTCGTGCTGGTTCTGTCTTCGCCGCCAGTGCTGAAGTTGTTTGTTATTGTTATTGTTTATGGTGCTGGTGGTTTTGGGCGGGGGGGGGGGCGTGCTGGTATTAGAATCGGTAATCATCGCGGTGTTGTTGTGATAATCCGTTCTGGCAATTTTCTGTTGACAGCATTGCTATATGTGTCAATAGTGGATGTGTTGATGGCGGTGGTATCTGTAATCAAGACGCTCATTATTATCGTTATAATTAAGGTGCCATCAAAAGTCTTTGATCACTATAGCTGCAAGAATTATACCCTGCAATTGTTATGACTTGTGAGGTCGTAGTGATGAATGGGATGATGATCCTGATGACGACGACGATTACGATACTGATGATAATGATGATGATGATGAGGAGGAGGATAACGACAGTGATGATTATGATTATAGTAATGGAACTGGTGACCGTGATTCTGATAAATTTCTGGAAAGATAAATTATGGTAAAGTGGATGTTGAGGTGCTGATAATGATGGAACAGTGCAAATTCATGTCACTTCCCTTCGGCAGAATGGCCGGAGAACCCTTCCGCGTCAAAAGAAGACCATCACCACTGGAAAATTGCATTATGACATATACATGCAACATGCAAACGTGCAACAAGGCGTTTCAGATGGAATTATCACGACTATCCATATATTATCACTACTTCCTTTCTTCTTTACTTTGTCTGATTCCCTGCTTATCATGAAGTGAAATTCCCAGCGTAGACGGAAGGACTGAAACGTGATTAAATAATATAGTTGATTATAATGAATCTCAACATTCGAGTGATAATTATTTTATCGATCCCATAAGGAAAAAAAAGGTGAAATATTATGATGCGAATAAAATTACTTTTAAAACTTGATAAAATGAAATTATAGCGCGCTCTTGCTACTCTGTCGAGAAATAACGGTTGTAAGATGTTATAACCTTCCTATGATCCAGCAAGAGATTCTTTACACTTTATCTCGTAAAACCAAATATTTCTCGAATCGTGTGGCAGTCTGTAAAAGATAATGCAAGACCCAGAACCCAGCCAACACAATACATAGCAAGTGCTGGTGGTTTAGCGCAAATATACATCGCCTAATGTAGCTCTAGATTCACTAAATCCGAGACAAAATAAGATAGCTTAAGTTTTGACACTAACGATAACGATTTCGTCCGTAAATCAGACTGAGCTAAAGTGAATGTATAATTCCTTATAGTACAAACATGAACGTACGGAATTTGCTTGGAATAATTACCGTCTGTAGCATCCACTACCGTTCGCGTATATATGTGTATATATATATATGTGTGTGTGGCTGTGTGGTAAGTAGCTTGCTAACCAACCACATGGTTCCGGTTTCAGTTCCACTGCGTGGCATCTTGGGCAAGTGTCTTCTGCTATTGCCCCGGGCCGACCAATGCCTTGTGAGTGGATTTGGTAGACGGAAACTGAAAGAAGCCTGTCGTATGTATGTATATATATATATATATATATATGTATGTGTGTGTGTTTGTGTGTCTGTGTTTGTCCCCCTAGCATTGCTTGACAACCGATGCTGGTGTGTTTTATGTCCCCGTTACTTAGCGGTTCGGCAAAAGAGACCGATAGAATAAGTACTGGGCTTACAAAAGAATAAGTCCCGGGGTCGAGTTGCTCGATTAAAGGCGGTGCTCCAGCATGGCCGCAGTCAAATGACTGAAACAAGTAAAAGAGAGTAAAAGAGAATATATATATATATATATATATATATATATAAAGTTAAGGTAAGGTCAGATATCCAATTAGACTGATTGGGTTCTGTGTCGGCAGCAAATAGATTCAATAGATTTAACAATAAATTCAACAATAGATTGAAGTGAATTCATTGAATGTCAATACGATCGGTTGACTGGAGTATTGGCGAAAAACCTCACGTAGGTTACTCGGACGAAAAATGAGATTTGTCACCTTATGCTGGATTTACTTTATAAAGTAATTATTGATTTCATGAGATTAGCCACAAAATCGTGCCTCTTTTCTTCACGTCCCTAGCAGACAGTGTACATTCAAGTGAATAGATTAATTTACATTGCAAGAATAAATGGAAAAATTCGAGCCCAAATACGAAGGAATGGAGTAGAAATCCCCCAGAGATAACCTCTTATCATATACGTAAGATATTTTAACCTCCTCACCTTTATTGATATAACTATACCCACACATACCAATACATTCTCATATTCAGATTCATTGGTTCTTTCTGATGAGACGTATTTTCACACACAGCCGCCGTCAATTGTACTTCAGTTGATTAGAATAATAGATCTAATACACAAGATGTTAAGAAAAGTGAAAAACAGATTAAGTATAACCAAACGAGGAGGATATACTTCCTGGAACGTGCCTATCCATTACAAACAGGTGAAATCAATTAAATAAATATAATAGCGTGATAATATACCGTTCAAAACGTCTGTCTTTCTTTACTTCTTGACAATGTGCCTCATGGAAACGAAATATGATTAATCCCCTAACCCAATCTCCACAAAGGCAACTAAATCTGTCAGAAAATGTTCTGAAGGGGATTAAAAGTACTCGTTCCACACAAAATTTACCGTTTATGAATTGATTAACAATTTAATTCTGGCTCCTCTTCCAACAAACAGTTGTAATCATATCCTCACGCTGTCAAATTCTATTAGTTAACTTTAACATATAATCAAATACTTAAAGAAATATAGATTTTTCATCGTGGATCACACCAGCATTGTTTTCGTTAAAAGCACAACCGAACAAGGCAATTATTTGACTGTTTGGTTTTCGACTCGAGCAGTGCTTGGAATACAAATCTAAACAGATGCATATAGATATCACAATTCCTGCTGGTCACTGCATTACGGATACCCAAATTGATTTAATTTAAATACGGCTAAGCTGGTTTATTGTTGCAGTTTTATGATCAATGGCATTCCATATCATCCTTAGGAACTTTAAAGGAATATCTCAAATTAGCAGATATTCATCACACTGTGGACGACTACTGGACATCCGCTATAGTAGCGTTTGAAGCTGACCTTGCATGTTCTGTATTACATCTTCCCAAGCGAGTGCTTCATAAACTGCAAAAGCTTTTAAATCTTAAATCTTTTGAAAGCAGTCATAATATAAATAACGTCAATAAGTCAAATGTATTCGTGACCGACGAACTTTTCGGGTTACTAAGCATCGTGCCGACTATTTGCTCCTGCAAGGTGTAGACAGAATTTCACTAGTGGTGATAAACGTTGTATAGTTCAATATAACGTGAATACGGCATTGGAAAAGCTGTCAGCAAAATTTACACTGTAAATTTCAAGATTTATAAATGAAGATCTGGAATCGTGGAAACATAAAAAAAAGGGAGGAAGCGTAAATGCAGTTCATTTTTGCCGCAGATTATATTTCAAACCTAAATCCTTCTTTGGTAAACTGATAAGGATGCGTCCAAAATGGATTATTGCGATGAAGGCTGAGTAATCATAATATTTTCAAGCTTCCAGTGCCGAATGAAACATTATTATAGCGAAAGGAGGTCTACGACAGTCAGGAATATATTTTCGGTATTTCGGTTCATGACATTTTTTAGCAGCTCATTCATCGGCTATTGATCGATAGCCTATGACCAATATAATGTAGAAACATACTTACATACATATATATGTATGTATTTTTTTCTCTCCTTGTTTCTCTCCGTGTTTGTTTTCTGTGTATCTTTCTGTTGAAGAGCGTAGGCTCGAAACGTAAAAGACTTGTTTTATTTATATTCCTGAGCGCCATACTAATACAATTGTTTGTTTCTACTCCACCTGCCTTCGTCTTTTGTTAATTTCATAAAGCTTCCCGTTATATATGTACGTATACACACGCACCCACCCACCCGTATATGTGTGTGTGTATATGCATATACGAGAGTAAGATGAACATGAACAAATCAGTGACACACGGGAAAGTTCTTGTCAATGATTTATATACATTAAGACTAGATGAAATCATTAACTTCCGTTGTACAGGTAATGTTTATTAAGAGATTTTCTATCATACCAAAACCGAAACATCATGCCTGTTCTGTCAATACCGTATATATGTTAAGTGTGATACATAGCCGACATTTATAATTTAATACTGTTTGAATTGCGTACATCGAAAGTGTGTATGTGTGTGTGTGTGTGTGTGTTGTGTGTGTGTGTGTGTGTGTGTGTGTGTAGGATATAGAGTGTGTTATAAAGAGCTATCTCTATATGGAATCTATATGGTCAAAGTTACCAGACAGCATCATAAAAACGCGCCCTCTGGCGAAGTCGGTCGGAAATGTGTAGTTTCCTCTCTGTTGCACTAAAGGTTCAAAAGAAACCATTCAGGGAATAATCCACAGCCTTGGTTGCTGTAATGTTCAGAACGGAAACTCGAAAAGAAACACAGAGCAATATGACTAACAGGATGTAAACATTTTTTCATGTACCAATCTGAAAGATATAAATTTGGGGGATTTGTCCAGGCAGCGATTATTGATCTGACTTTGACTTATATGTTTATTTCGTTCCGGTTTTCACTGCAAACAAAGGTATATACAAACGCGTATACATACATATATATATATATCTTTATATATAAAAGTGAAGTTGTGTGTCTGTCTCCTACGATTTAGATTCCTAACTACTCCCACATTTTGCGGTGCAGTGTAACCAAAAGCGGGTAACTTATAGTCGTGATTCATATCGATCCCTTCCGGGTATTAGCGCGCTCTACGATGAGTCTACGATTTAAAAAAAATTTACCAGCATTTTTTCCCATTATTAATGCATTTTTTGCTATTATATAAGGTAAGTAACTCTCTAAAAATGCTTATATAGTTATTTCCCTTACAAGCCCGAGCAACGCCGGACGATACTGCTAGTATATATATATATATATATATATATATATATAATATAATATATATATAATATATATTATATATGCCTATATGTGAGTGTGTGGTGTGTGGTGTTATTAGAGTAGTATTACATATTGAACCAAATGTAGATATTACCAAGAAGACGGAAACAGAGGAAAATCTAAAGGTACAACCTACCCTACAACCACGAACTTGGCTGGAAAATAAATTCCTGAACTTCTATAGATAAACACTTCCTTCAGTCATGTATATAGCTCAAAATCGTCAATAGAAATACAGTCAAAAGTTACTTATAGTTCTCTCCTGAACATAGGGTCCATTATTTACAACTACAATAAAAATAACAGTAGGAACATCCCCCAAAAGATTCTGTAATTGTATATATATAATATATATATATATTATATATATATATATATATATATATATATATATATATAAAGTTAATCCAAACAAGAAAACACAAAAAAAAAAAAAAAACGCAAGGATGTGGAACAAATAAAGTATTATTGGACGCTCAGGAAAGAAGGAAGAAGGAGGGTTTAACGTTTCGAGCGGAGCTCTTCGTCGGAAACATAGGAGAAGGAAAGATCCCGAGAAGGGAAGATAGAGGAAAAATATTGTCAGTGGTACTCACGAGGTCACATATTGAAAGGCATGTGAACATATGGTCATATTATATATATATATATATATATATATATATATATATATATATATAGATATATATATATATATATATATATGACCATATGTTCACATGCCTTATAAAAGAGAATGTAAAGCATAACGAATCCAAATGAGGTAAGAATCTAAGCATCATTTTATATTGAGGCAGATTAAAGTTCACCTGTTAGCATTTTGGAATAGTTTACTGTAAATTCGCACTAATGAGGGTAAAGTTACTGAATGTGGTGTGTAGGTGGGTAGGTGATGGCGTTGCTGTATTTGAAAATATTAAGTACTAGGATATCTGGCTTTCTAGGTTTCTCATGTTTAAATATCTTTGCAAATGTTTGATTTATTGCAGCTGAAAGTTTGTATTTGTTAACGGATTGTCGGTAATCTTTCTATTGGAACATAACATTCGCTTTTAAGATAAACAAAACGCACAGTAATAAAGGTTCTGTTTAGGCTGCTCCAAATCTTACGCCTCTTCATTTCTCACTATACATGCATATGTGTTTCCGCATGAGACGCTGTGCGCAGGAATTTACATACGTGCAAAATAGACACCAATATCCACAAGCTCAAAGATATATATAAATTTATTGACACAAATATCAACGTATGCATTTACACAAGCGAGAAAATGTATGGATTTCATTTCATATCAGGTTCTAATTAATACTCTCTCTTTTCGATTCCGACTGGATTTAATATGGAGGGCCGTTGTGGAATTTATTAGGAAGACTTAATAATAAAGATTTAGATACACGAAGTGAAGTTAATTACATTTACCCTACTGACACAGCCGTGTACGTAATGCAAGATATAATGTTGTTTACGCAGATATCATAATAGATTTCTGGGCGGATATTGATAGATGCACGCTCAGATCAGATTTTAAAATCATTTTCATATAATTGCTTCAACCATTTTTAATTATGCATATATATGCGTTTATGTTTCTGTGTGTGGTCAGACGTGTGGGCGGGCTTACGTTTGTGTGCGTGTGTCTATGTGTGTGTATATATATATATATTATATATATATATATATATATATATATATATATATATATATATACTTTGATACTTTGATACTTTGATAGGTTCGGCCATTATTGGCCCAGGCCATGTCTAACTTAATAGCACCACTGGTGAAGTCTTTCAAGTCAGAATTTGGGCACTATGGCCCACTCAAGTAGAGAGTTATTGTTTACAGAGACATATCCGGGTGTAGGGGGTTTATCCGGGATTTCTTGAAGGAATCTGTCCAAAGACTTCTTGAACCCTATAGGGTCAGTTTCTGTTTTAATGTGTTTTGGTGTAATGTTAAAGAGAGCGGGGCCAATTGGTGAAATATTGTGCCGTATTGTTGTTATGAGATGAGAGTGCGATTTTTGTTTTGGGCGGATGGCACGGGGCAAGCCTTGGATGTACCTTAAAGGTGATGCCAACATCATTTGGGCAATGCTGATGGAATATTTCCCACATCATGCAGATGATGTAGCGCTCACGACGACGTAGGCCTGTCATGCCATCTATTTTTTGTGATTGCCATTTGAGGTGCTTCAACTTTTATGATACATTGTATTGTGTGGGGAGACCACAGTGGACAACAGTATTCAAGGTGGGGTCGGGCAAAAGTGGAGAAGAGAAGGATAATGGTGTGTGGATATCTCT
>NC_043005.1:9137526-9148039 GCF_006345805.1 Octopus sinensis | reverse complement strand
CCTTTTCCTATACTTATATACATTTCATTCTTTTCATTCTCTCCCTCATCGCCATCATCATCATCATCACCATCATGACCATCATCACCGGCCATTTATTTCATCAGCATCCTCACCATCATAATCAGTAGCATCGTAGCTACCATAATCTTTATTGTTTGAATTTATCATTATTATTACAGCACTCAACAGGAGCATCGGTAGCAGTATAAAACTTGCAGCGCACACAACGATGGCAGCGATCAACGGTGCAACGAACGACATCAACACAGCCAGCAGCAACAAATACAACAACAAAAACAACAACAGCAGCAGCAGAGCTATCATTTCATATCTATATCGTTCTAAAACTCAATATGTCCAAAGTCTTCTATAATTATATATCTGGCCTTTATGTCTTATATTGTTGCATGTTTTCAATCTTCGACGATATTATTCTCTTTTTAATGTTATACTATGAATTTTTTCATACCATTATTGTTGTTATTATTAATATTATTATTAGTAGCAATGGTAGTTGTAGTAGTAGTAGTAGTGTTATTATTATCGTCGTTGATTTTGTTTTTACGAGTGTTATTATTATTATTTTTATTTCTTTGTCTTATTCCATTACTTTATTGACTTCTAGTTTATTTATTATACTTTTTTTATTAAGCCTACATTCATCGGGAACTACTTGGTATCTGTCTGGAATCTTCGATGGTTTTGCGTAGATAGTTCTCTAGAGGAGATATTGTTTCTCAACGAAGTGCAATAATAGTAAACATAAATATATAAATAAATATCTCTCCCTCCCCATATATGTGTGAGTGTGGTAACGTACGTTATATATATAATATATATATATATTATATATATAATATATATATATAATATTATATATATATATATAGAGAGAGAGAGAGAGAGAGAGAGAGAGAGAGGAAGAGAGAGAGGAGATGCACACGCTCAGCAACACATTTATTTGACACGGAGACGGGTCTTGTTCGTAAATGCATGAATTGTAGATTGGGTTATATATTTAATGGAATATAACTTTATGGAAGGCGTATATATTTCTTTAGAAAGAAAAGGGTATAGACACGATTGAAATAGTATTTCCCGTTAAACAACAGGTACACACACACACAAATACACACACACACATATCTATATATATATATATATATAGGATAGATAGATAGATAGATAGATAGATAGATAGATAGATAGATAGATAGATAGATAGATAGATATGTTTCTTTATTAGCCACACAAGGCTGACACAGACGGGACAAATTACAAGGTAGAGCTTTTCATTTTGGGGAGGAAAAAAAGGGGGGGTAGGTTTTCGATCAAAAGGGATCATAAAACGTAAAATATGATAGATAGATGATAGATAGATAGATAGATAGATAGATAGATAGACAGACAGACAGAATTACATTCTGTCTTTCTATCAAGCACGCACAATATCTTTATATATAAAAGAGAAGTTGTGTGTCTGTCTCCTACGATTTAGATTCCTAACTACTCCCACATTTTGCGGTGCAGTTTAACCAAAAGTGGGTATCTTATAGTCGTGATTCATATCGTGTCCTTCTGGGTATTAGCGCGCGTCTACGATGAATCTACGATTTAAAAAAAAAATTACCATAATTTTTTCCATGTTAATGCATTTTTTCGCTATTATATAAGGGAAGTAACTCTCTAAAAATGTCTACGATGAGTCAACGATTTAAAAAAATAATTACCATAATTTTTTTTCCATTTTTAATGCATTTATTTGCTATTTTTTGGCTATAACTCTCTAAAAATGCTTATATAGTTATTTCACTTACAAACCCGAGCAACGCCGGGCGATACTGCTCGTAAAATATAAATATGCTTACGCATTTATATGCGTTTGTGTCTGATTTATTGCGATTACTGTCAAATGTTGTTTCAGGTAGAAACTATTACGAAGTTCCCATATCCCAGTGAACCTGTTAAATTGCTGTAGGTAAATGAACCTCCTAGTAAACGTTAAGCTTCTAAGGGAGTTGTCTCTATATTTACACTTACATGCAAACAGTTATACAACACATATGTATAAGTATTATATATATGTTTTATATATATATACCTACATATGTGTGTGGTATATATATATTATATATATATATATATATATATATATATATATAATATATATAAGCAATTAAGGGTTTAGCAACGAATTGCCTTACCACACACCGAATTTAGAAATAGCAGTCAAAGAGATTATAGCTATTTCTTCTACTAAAAGTCACCTACGGACGTACTTTTCGAGATCAAGTCTTAGGAAAGCATAAGAATTAGATAAATTGTATGATAGATTGCCGTTAATTCATTCTCTTTTACCTGTTTGTGTTTGCCTTTCAATGCTGTGCCTTTACTGTGATCTCCCTTTTAGTAGAAGAAATAGCTATAATCTCTTTGACTGCTATTTCTAAATTCGGTGTGTGGTAAGGCATTCGTTGCTAAACCCTTAATTGCTTAGTATTACTTAAATTTTCCTCGAATGAGGCTTTTACTGCCGAAGACTACTTGGTGTAATTGATAATTGTTCCAAATTAATTAATTTCCCCTTCATTGTTACTCATAAACCATATTCATCCCAGTAAATGACCACAGCACTTTGTCTTGGCTACACGCGGGTGGGAAGGGACTGGTGACACAAGCTTTCATTCATACTTTGAATTTGGTGATACTAGCTGTGGCTTCTAGCTCGCTCTGATACTGAGTTGAGTTGGTGCCTTCTAGTATCTCAAAATTCAATATTCAATCATTCATGATTGTTTGTATCCTGCGCTGATGAAAGAAGAAGTCTGGGTAAAGTAGAGTTATCTAATTCTTATGCTTTCCTAAGACTTGATCTCGAAACGTACGTCCGTAGGTGACTTAAAATTGTATGATAGATTGCCGTTAATTCATTCTCTTTTATCTGTTTGTGTTTGCCTTTCAAATGCTGTGCCTTTACTGTGATCTCCCTTTTAGTAGAAGAAATAGCTATAATCTCTTTGACTGCTATTTCTAAATTCGGTGTGTGGTAAGGCAATTCGTTGCTAAACCCTTAATGCTTAGTATTACTTAAATTTTCCTCGAATGAGGCTTTTACATGCCGAAGACTACTTGGTGTAATTGATAATTGTTCCAAATTAATTAATTTCACCCTTCATTGTTACTTATATATATATATATATATTATATATATATATATACACGCACGGCGGCGAGCAAGCAGAATCGTTACCACGTCGGGCGAAATGCCTAGCGGTATTTCGTCTGCCGTTACGTTCTGAGTTCAAATCCCGCCGAGGTCGACTTTGCCTTTCTTCCTGTCGGGGTCGATAAATTAAGTACCAGTTACTCCCTGGAGTCGATCTAACCGACTTAAGCCCTTTGTCTATCCTTGTTTGTCCCCTCTATGTTTAGCCCTCTGTGGACGATAAAGAAATATTATGATATATATACACACGCAAACATATATATATAATATATTATATATATATATATATATTATATAATATATTATATATATATATATGTACATATATATATTTTTTTTTTCTTATTTTTATTTCATCTAGTTTCAACTCACGAGCTGTGGCCATGCTGGGGCACCGCCATTTATAGTTATGTATATGTATGTATATATATATGTATATATATATATATATATATATATATATATAATATATATATATATATATATATATATATATATATTATATATATATGGCAATAATAAACCTCTGAACGAGGTATAAACAGTACCTGCACGACAACGTGAGGTATATTTGCCATCTCAATATGGCTAACCACTAAGGGTGGGTGTTACTGTAGCCTGTAGCCCCAGGAGAACATCGTCTCCAGCTGGCTTTAGGCACACGTTCTGTGCCTTATGGTATTTGCAAAGGGAGGTCATCCCTCCCTCGTCACCCTAAGTGATACGCACGGACTGCAGTTTCTAGGTATTGACCTGTCGTCGGCGTACGACGATCACCGGTTTTCGATGAAGGGATGTCCCGAAAACCGGTAGTTGTCGTACGCCGACGACAGGTCAATACCTAGAAACTGCAGTCCGTGCGTATCACTTACGTTGACGAGGGAAGGATGACCTCCCTTTGCAAATACCATAAGGGCACGGAAAGTGTGCCTAAAGCCAGCTGGAGACGATGTTCTCCTGGGGCTACAAGCTACAGTAACATCCACCCTTAGCGGTTTGCCATATTGAGATTGCAAGTATACCTCACATTATATATATATATATATATATATATATATATATATAGCAGAGTATTGTAGTTCGGTTGAAGCATTCTGTATTGTTTTTAAAGAACAAATAGTTTTGAATGGTACAACAATGCACTATAATATAGACAATGAGCTATATGTCTGTTGTAATTTAGTCATCCATAGTTTGATGTATGTCGGAATGATATTCCTTCTTCAGATATTCTTAGATGGATTTTTCCAACGGCTTTTCTTTCTTATTTTGTGGAAGCGTCCCAGCAGTGGTCTCAGGATACTCCTGGAATTCCTCATGAGAAGTGTGTGAGGTCGGCCATGTTTCAATCTCATATTCTTTTATTCTTTTACTTCTTTCGGTCATTTGACTGTGGCCATGCTGGAGCACCACCTTTAGTCGAACAAATCAACTCCAGGACTTATTCTTTGTAAGCCTAATTATTATTCTAGTTCTTATTCAGCGTCGAGCTGGCGGGATCGTTAGCTCACCGGATTAAATTTTAGCGTCATTTCGTCCAGATTTTTTCTTCTGAGTCCAAATTGTGCCGAGATTGGTTTTTGCCTTTCATTTCTTCTGGGTCGATAAAACTACCGGTTGAACACTTGGATTAACTTACTCCCCGCCCCGAAACTGCTGGCCTTGTGTCAAAATTTGAAACCAATATTATATCAGTGGTATCTTTTTGTCTCTGTCCCACATTCATCTTATATATTAGCTTAAATATCTCTATATGTATGAGACTTACCCTTCACTTTAACATACTTCCACAATACATGTATAACTACTTAAAACTGAGAAACTTGATTCACCATTATTTGTTTGGTTCCTCACTTTCTTTAATCATATTTCACAAATTTTATTTCCTTGTTTATGTCTATTGTTCTTGTTTTCTCTAATCTCTCATCCTATCTTTTGTTGCTTAAATACAAGTTTATCATAATAGTTTTGACGTATGACGTAGCTCGAAGCATATCAATATTAATCAAAGACTTTATTCAATCGAAAACTAGAAACCAATTCGCTCACTTACAAGAGAAAATATTCTTAAATCACACTGTAAGGACAAGAATTATTTTACATTATTCACATTTGACAGATATTTGTTCTCATCTTATTTGTTATATAACACAACATTTCGACTGATATACCCTCCAGCCTTCATCAGGTGTCTTGGGGAAATTTCAAACCTGGGTTCTCATTTTTAAGGTAGTTTTCGATGGTATTATTGTTGTTGTTGTTTAGGTCACTGCTTAGAATCGAACTCGGAATTTGGCGTAGTGGTTAAGAGCGGGGGGCTACTGGCCCCAAGATTCAATGTTCGATTCCAAGCAGTGATCTGAAGAATAATAATAATAATAATAATAATAATAATAATAATATAATAATAATAATAATAATAATAATAATAATAATAATAATGATAATAATAATAACAATAATAATTAAAATAATAATAACATCGAAAAATACCTTTGGAATGAGAACCCAGGTTCGAAATTTCCCCAAGACACCTGAAGAAGGCTGGAGGGTATATCAGCCGAAACGCTGTGTTAACAACAAACAAGATGAGGATGAAGAATATCCCTCAAATGTAAATAACGTAAATAATGTACATAATTCCTTATCTCTTAAATATAGAACAGAAAAGAAATAGTTTTCTTAATGAAACTGTACACAACTGCACACATCACACATCAATCTTCAATATATATTATTCATTATCTTCGCAACACCTTGTATACTGTCTTATAAATCATGCAGGATGCAATTTATTTTCTATCGTACTTTGTACTATTCATCATAAATAATATATTCCGCAAGTAATATACTTCATACCATATTTTATCTTATACACAATTCATAGTAAAAAAAACATGTATCATAGATCATATATTATGCAGCTTAAGTATAGCATATATCTGTACTATGTAAATCGTATTTTCTAGAATAAATTAATGAATTCTACATGGCCGAATGGTTACAAAATCTGCTGGGATCGACCTCGGTATCTAACAGCTTGAGTAAGCATAATTTCTGTATGGTCTCCTATCCTTCCAAACCGTATGAGTGAAACTCAGTAGGTAAAAGCAGTGTGGAAGTCCATGTAATTAAAAGGTATGACTTTACTACAACGATTCTACCACGAAAATACTAATCTAATTAGCAGGTAACTCAGTTGATCGTGCAAATGAATCATTTTCAATGGTCCAGACGATGATCAATTTACATATAATACATTACAGGATGTGGAGGCGCAATGGCCCAGTGGTTAGGGCAGCGGACTCGCGGTCGCAGGATTGCGGTTTCGATTCCCAAACCGGGCGTTGTGTGTGTTTATTGAGCGAAAACACCTAAAAACTCCACGATGCTCCGACAGGGGGTGGTGATCCCTGCTGTACTCTTTCACCACTCTTTCTCCCACTCTTTCTTCTGTTGGTCTGCCCGCTTAGCCAGCGGGGTGGCGTCATTCGAAGGTTAAAACAATGCGAACGCATTGTGACCAGCGATGTGTAACAACATCTGATGGACTGGTCGGTCACGTGATCACATTACAGGATAAGAGCAAGAAGGAGAGCATTCAACTTGGCGAAGGATGTGCTGAAGGCGAACCTAGACAAGGCAAATCATGCCAATCTCTTCAACAGCACAGTCTTGCCTGCAATGTAACATGCATGTGAGACTTGTGTCCTGACGCAGGGAGCCATGGAAAAATTGATGTTGGGAATATCGCTGAGTGATCTGATCCGGGACGAGGAGATCGGCGATAGAACTGGTGTGAAGTACGCTGTCGCAATATATCACCACGCAAAGCTACGATGGGTCGGTCATGTCGCAATGTTCACAGGCTATCTGTGGATCCGTGCAGTTGCCGAGTGGTACCCGCGTGTACGGATGAGACCACTCGGAAAACCTCCAATCACGTGGGAAGATGATTTAAGAAATATGCTTGGAACAACGTAGAGGAAAATGGCGAGAGTAGGTGGGAGATGGAGTGAATGCTGTGACCAGCTGAGCTGAGGTGGCACCAGGCATTCTGGCCGATCCAGGTGATCCAGTTGAATACACTACAATTAGAGTTTAGTTCAAGCCAAAAATAATGCACAGTTACATAATGCTATTCAACTTCTAATCTTATACGATGCACATCATACAGCATCTTGCTCTCTTGCTTTACGTTTGAATATTTTTTCACATTTGCAACTGAATATCTTGAGTTTTGGCTTTAAATAGAATGAATGCACCAAATATTCGAAACAAAACATTCCAAAACCCTCGTATCAGAACTGAAAAAAAAAATGCATCGACATGTTTAGAGCAAGAGAAAAGGCAATGATATAATAATATGTATTATAGACAAGTATCCACATTTGAGAGTAAAGAAAATAAACGCAAATGGAAAAAATGCGAGATAAAATCGAATCAGGAAGATAACTCTCTCAGGAGCATAAATATTGCTTTAGAAATCTTGCTAGAAATATCTTTAAAGGCATTTCTAATCAAGGTTATTGTTTCCACGATAAGGTAGTCCTTGTTATACTGTACCTCTCATTGTAACTAGTCTTTAATCGTTTGCTTACATCATGCAAATCGATCCCAAATGTTATTTTAATGCTTGGCATATCTTCGATCGGTTTCTGTTGCGGGACTGTTAGGTTACATTGACGTAAACAAACCAACACTAGTTGTCAAACGAGACAAGCACAAATACAAACACATACACACATGCGCGCACACACACACACACACACACACACACACACACACACACAAACACACACAAATACACACAAACACACACACAAACACAAACACACGCGCACACGCACACGCACACACACACACACATATATATATGACAAATGACAAGTTTCTTTCGGTTTCCGTCTAGCAAACCCACTCACGAAACTTTATTCGGCCAAGGGATATAATATAAGTTCCTGCGCAGTGGAGCTGAACCGGAGATTACGTCGTTGCGAAGCCAGCTTCTTATCAGCACAGCCACAATCTCCTTCCACGTTATTGGTGATAGAAAAGATAATTCAGTGAGAAAACAACGACGATTCTGGAGAAACATTCATTTGAAATATATTTGTTTTACACGATGTGGGGAGCTTGGAGGGCATTAGAAGACAACATAGTATATTAAACGCCACATCGGTCACATATACAAAAATACGATAAAATGAAATTCTGACCTTGAAGGCAGATACAATAATTAGATACTTCATTCGCTCTATTCAAATATTTGTTAACGAAGAATAACTTGTCTTGTCTTTGACAAACCCTTTTTATTTATGGAACTTGCATGTTCGAATACAGCGGAATTTTCATGTTGATTTCCATCGGGCGCTTTCAATAAGATTCTATTTTGTCGACTAAATGCAGATAGTTCAAGAAATCTTTCTGAGTATTCAGAAGAGAAAGATCTATAACAAATACCACCTGCATATCGACCAGTTCATTGCCCTGGGTTAGTACTTGTATAAAAAGGAAACAAAATAGCATCACACTCAATATGTACACCACAATGTACCAGCAAACACAAGCTATACTACACACAACACATAATAAATTCAATTTTTACAGAACACTGAATCACTTTGGAACTTACTTAAATTTAATTCCTAACACCATTTCGGAAACGATACCAGGAGTACAAACAAGATGAACGGGTAAACTGCAAACTGTTTATAAATTAATATAGGGAAGTTATGAAGTTAAACTATAGACAAACAATGACTATCATCTGAAAAATATAACATCATAAATTAGATCACTTGGCACCTTGGCATGGAGCTAGATTTCGTTTTATCCAAAATCTTAATTCGCTTACAAAGCAGTGTTGCGACGCTGTTTTATTACTCGTACCTAATTTGTCAAAGAAATGCATTTATACAGCAAACAATTGTTTCGCTAGTGTATTAGACGGTATTTGATTTCCTTATAGAACATAATATAAAATAATTGCTACTAATACAATGGTTTCAACATTCAGTACTTTAGTGAACAAATCGAAATCGATATAAGCAACACACTGCAATAGAACAGATATGTAAATGAAAATATTAAGAAAGCAGTCGCTGAATTAAAATGTAATTTTTCCGCGTGATACACTCTTTTGCGACTTGTTTGAATTTATTTTGGAAAATAATTTTGGAAATCTAATTGGTTATATATCAAAGAGCAATGGGAAAACACTAAACTATTTATGATCAATCCAGCGAAGGCATGAAGTAAAACTATAAACACTAGATGACAATCTATTGGATAATATTCCAGAAGTATTAGAAATATTCATCGTAAATATGAACGTGAGCATAGTGTAAAGTAAAGCTAATCAAGTTTCAAAGGAGATATGCTGCTTAAAATATTAGAATGTTAAAATAAACTAAATTGAAAGGAAAAAAAATATTAGATGAAAGAGATCTGCTTAAATACTTCAAATAGGATGAAACGCATTGAATATTGCGTACATCAAATAAAGTGTAATCTTAGAAAGAAATATGACCGATGATCACCACAAATTATCAAAATTTATGATGTGCTTTATGATTTACATCTGAACTAAAAGCCAACAATAAAATGACGGAATGGATTAATATAAACAAGGATAACAATGTAAATGCTAAAACAACTATCAACTGCACAAGCTTAAATCGATCCGCCATTTTAAACTTGATAATGAGGGAATATTTTGAATATTGCTTTCATTTCCACTAAATTTGATGTACCTGCACAGCGTTACTGCAGTGGAGTTAAAACTCAGACCTCACCTTCCGCGTCTTTATAAAAAGTATATTAAATCATACACAGGTAGTTATTTCTCAGCCCCTACGTTTCAAAGCTGAACTTTTTACGTGCTAACAATATTTTCGTAATGTAATTACTGAGATATGAGTATTTAAATTCAATATTAATTATTTTTATACAATAAATCTTAGCTGACGATATCATCCCCCAAATATCTCCCCTCATCATGCCTTATTTTAGACAGAGATGATACAGTGTATCTAAAAGTGGTTTATAACAACTTCCTTCTCTCGACTTATTGCAGCAGGTATGCATCCTATCTGATCGTTGCCATTCTTATCCCAAAACTAGTTGCAAATTTCGTAGAAATTTTATGAAATATCGTCTCATTCAACCATTTCATGCTCACTAACATCACTTTTATTTTTATCTCCGTATTATTAAACATTAGAGCCTACAACACAAGTAAAAGAAAAAATTGCTTCCACTTTCATAGATTCAACATTATTA
>NC_043005.1:9107526-9135026 GCF_006345805.1 Octopus sinensis | reverse complement strand
GATATCAACTTAGCTCTCATCCACTTTGAAGGCTGATGAAAGAAAGTGCCGGGCAAGTATTACAATCAAAATTATCCATTGTTTCACAACCTCAATTTCAAGCATTTTGCATGTCTTAGAACCGAGTGTTATTACTGCTGATATTTTTATCATGGTTACAAGCAAATTATGCATGAGTCCATTATATCACTCAGTGCACCATCGAATTATCTATGTCCTATTGTGTTTCCATACTGTAACTGCGTTGCTTTGCTGAGTTGTGTTTATTTTAATATTTCAGATATAGTTTCTACTAGCAGTATCGCCCGGCGTTGCTCGGGTTTGTAAAGGGAAATAACTATATAAGCATTTTTAGAGATGTAAAGTATAATAGCCATCTCAATATGGCTAACCACAAAGGGAGGGGGGTGTTACTGTAGCTTTTTACGTTCTGAGATTTAATAAGAAATTTTTAGAGAGTTACTTCCCTTATATATTCCAAAAATGCATTAAAAACGGGAAAACTTGATGGTAATTTGCTTTTAAAATCGTAGACTCATCGTAGACGCGCACAAATACCCAGAAGGGCTCGACATGAATCATGACTATAAGATACCCGGTTTTGGTTAAACTGCACCGCAAAATGTGGGAGTAGTTAGGAATCTAAATCGTAGGAGACAGACAGCACACAACCTCTCTTTTATATATAAAGATATTCTAACTATTTATATTGTAGAATACTCGTAATTTAATTTGTTTTATTTTGGTGAGGGGAAATGTATGTGTTGCTGTTATTTTATCAAGTGTCGATTGTACAAAATTACGTTGTGATTTTTTTAACGGGATGTGGTTGTGTAGATGATTTGTGTTGGTGTTATCATTTAATTCCAGGTCAATCCTGATCGTGCATATTTATGATCAAATATTCCAGAAATCATCATCTCACACTTGTATTTATATCACTTAGTGTCCTCTACGTCTTTCCAAGAATATAGAATATAAGTTCAAGTGAGGGTTACTTTATTATCTCTAACTGGTCGATCGACTACATAACGACTTTCTCGGCATTGTCTTATCTTGTGTGCGGTAGATGTGTAGAGTATCTTATGTGTCAAATACGTTATCTTTTGTTGTGTCGGGTGGTGATTGTATTCGAGATATGATGTATAGAATGCGATATATTATTGGAAGCTAATTGTATAAAATGCGTGCTGTGTTAATTGTTATATGATTAACAATCGATTATGGAACTGTATGTTATGTGCTATTTTATTTGGTGCTGATTGTATAGGCTAAATGTCGGGTGCAATAGTGAACTCTATTTAATTGTACGACTGAATTAATGGTGTCTTGTGTAGGGTGAAGACTGTAATTATAGCGTTGCAGTGTAATTGTTTGGACCTCACATGACATTTTTGTATTTTTATTGCTTTCGCTTATAATTACAGACTTAATTATTGTTGGATGTAGTTTTCCCCTTTCATACCTCACACATTTTCTCCCCACACACCACTAATTTTTTTGTGTCTCCATATTATTCTTCTTTGAAAGTTGTTTTCTTAACATTTTCCTGGGTAATACATAGTTAAAATGGGATCGCGCTGTTTGTCAACGTATACATATTTTCGTTGCAGTCCTTGATGGTTTTATTTGTAAGCTTTGTCTTTTCTCTCAGATTTATTGAGAGATGGTCGTATTTTGTACATCAGATGCTGAAACTACTTATCTACTTTCATGTCTAAAAGTCGACATATTACCTAACTCGATCGTATGTGACGATATATACAGACATGGTAAGGATCGGGCCGCCAGATGTACTGTGTCTTGTAGTCTTTTCCATTGTATTGAACGCTTATTCTGCATTTAATTTTAGCCTTCTATTTATTGTTGATATTTAGTGCTCAAAATTGAGCATACTCACTTAAAATTAAACCCTCCTTTACTGTTTGAGCGTTGTAGATTTCACTCCGTTGTAATTACTTTCTTTGTATCCTTTAAGCTATCATAAATTTTGGCTTTAGTATACTTTGCAGAGTTTATCTTTTCGTTTTGTAATCTTTTCCGCGACTCAATCTTTGGCTATTCTAATTTCATAAATGTTACTTAGCTGATATTTTCTATTTGTAACAGGCCCGGCTTTCCTTGAGAATGAGAGAGGGATATGGTAACTATATCAGCTATTGAGTGGTGTCTTCGGATTCCTTTATTTTTCCTTAAATTTCTCCAACGACAATTAGTTTATTATGAAGCTGTAGTCTATAACAGCCTTGTATATTTATTCCTAATGTATTTTAATTATCATTGACACCAGTATTTCAAGTATTTTCAGCTGTGTTCTACACAACTCTCTTCTAATTTCATCCTCCAGTTATATGTGCTATACTCTATCAGATTCATTTATTCCACTTTAGCAGCTAATTGATACTCTATCTGGGATGAAGATGAGGGTATAGAGTGATGGACTCACAATCATTAGATCATAGATTCGAAACATGGAGCAAGCAGCGCGTTGTGTCTTCAAATTCACGCCGATCCTACTGCTTCGCTGAAAAAGAGTGTAACAACAGCTGAGATTTAAACCTGGTTGTATTCATGTGGATCTGGTGTATTGCACTTTCTTTGCTGCACAGGACTGGCTTATAGGCGCAGGAGTGGCTGTGTGGTAAAATTGTTTCACAACCACACTGTTCCGGTTTCATTCCCACTGCGTGGTATCTTGAGCTAGTGTCTTCTACTATAGCCTCGGGCCGACCAGAACCTTGTGAGTGGATTTGGTAGACGGAAACTGAAAGAACCTGCTATATACACACACACATATATATATATATATATATATATATATATCGAGAGAGAGAGAGAGAGAGAGAGAGGTTCAATGGCCCAGTGGCTTAGGTAGAGGACTCGCGGTCATAAGATCACGGTTTCGATTCCCAAACCGGGTGTTGTGAGTGTTTATTGAGGCTCCGGCAGGGAATGGTGGCAAACACTGCTGTATTCTTTCGCCACAACTTTCTCTCACTCTTTCTTCCTGTTTCTCTTGTGCCTGTATTTTAAAGAGGCCAGCCTTGTCACACTCTGTGTCACGCTGAATCTCCCCGATTACTACGTTAAGGGTGCATGTGTCTGTGGAGTGCTCAGCTACTTGCACGTTAATTTTAAGAGTGGTATGTTCCATTGATCTGATCAACCGGAACCCTCATCGTCGTAACCGTCGGAGTGCCATGATATCTATATCTATCTATCTATCTATCTATCTCTCTCTCTCTCTCTCTCTCTCTCTCTCTCTCTATATATATATATATATATATATATATGTAAGTGTCTATGTATGTATTTGTGTGCCGGTGATTGTCCCTCCACCACCAACACCACCATCGCTTGACAACCGATATTGGTGTGTTTGCGTCCCCGTAAATTAGCCGTTCGGCAAAAGAGACCGATAGAATAAGTACTAGGCTTACAAAGAATAAGTCCTGGGATCGATTTGTTCCACTAAAGGCGGTGCTCCAGCATGGCTGCAGTCAAAGGACTGAAACAAGTAAAAGAGCAAAAGCACAGTCCGCGGAAATGAAAATCACTTCTCACATAATGTTCCTGTAAACTCATGGCTGACATATTGACTCATTTATTTTCATGTTTGTTTAAGTGGATCTGATCAAGCATTTTTAGCCCCCACTACATTGTCTCTAATTTAATGTTTTCAGTCTTAATCATTTTGCCTCCACGAATTGTAGTTTCGTCCTAAATCCTTAAATCCTTAAAAATGTTTTAGCCCGAAGGCCGCGGCCATGCTGGGGCACCATTCCTTCGGTCATTTTAGTGTCTTGGCGGAATTATAAACGACATTACTGTGTTCTAGTAGGCGTTTTTGTATCATGTAAATATATTATGATCGTCCATATCTCGGAGTCCGTTCAGGGACTGACAATAGCATTAATAGCCAATGGCGATTTCCTTCAGCAGATATCTAAATGTGGCCATTGTTATGCTGAGGATTAGAGGAGATAAAATATCGTATGAAGCACAGCGCATTTCTTCCTACAATACATACAAGTATTTGAAAGATGTGATGAAATATATCTCTGTATACCATATAATGGAGAGTTATTTATTATCCACGAAAGAAGTTTGATAATGTCCTCCCGCCTTCTCCTGTGTTGATCAAGATCTCATTTCTGTTACTCGGGATTACGATTATGCATTAGTTTTAAATGAATTAGTTTAAAATTAAGAACGAGATGGATACGCTTGTTCTTACGTCACACACTGTCACAGTGCTGGGGTACAACCAAGCATATTACAAATAAAGTTAATTCTTTCCTCTTTCTCTTGTATGTAGAGCAGTGCGAATATGTGTTAAGTGCACCTCTAGCTAGGATGATATTGGGCTCCGAGGGATTACAAGTCTTAATGCTTCTCGTAAACACCAGACCTATGAGAGAGAGAGAGAGAAAGAGGGAGAGACGGAAAGAGAGAAATACCTCGTTGGATGTGCTGGGAGAAAGCCATGAGTTTTTCTGGGCGAAAAAAGTAAACTCAATATTTACATGGGTTACAGAAGGGCCATTTAAGGGATTTCTCATAGAAAAGCTGAAAGAGATCACGCAGTAGAGCCAATAATAGCAAAAATGGTTTTCCAAAATATCAGAGCTACACTACAGTTTTAAGGACACGAACAGCCGCATCTCCGAGAATGTTCCCAAAACCCGCCTCGTATCAGCCACGGAAACCAACAAAATCTCATGAAAAAGAAAAGGCTGTTTTTTAAGAAATATATTACAATCAAATGAAACCGGCATATCTTAAAGGCTTGTGGTGTTGTCTACACTAACACACCAAGCAAATGTCTTTCACTTTAGCTATATAAATCGATCATTTTTTTCTCTGTGATCTCTTTCATCAATTCTATTTCTGAGAAATTAGATGCTCCATTTCCATAAATGCGTATATCTCAATAGCTATCGTTCTTGTGAGTAGTTTCCACATCAGCAGTAACTGTATATTAGATCAGATATTGCTCGTCTTGTTATCTGTTTCTTTCAGTATATTTCTTTATTATCCCCACACTTTATGATACGTCGAGTTATTGAACACCATTCGAATCTTGTTTTACATTTTTATGTTTTCAGTTGCAAATATACACATAGGCGCAGGAGTGGCTGTGTGGTAAGTAGCTTGCTAACCAACCACATGGTTCCGGGTTCAATCCCACTGCGTGGCATCTTGGGCAAGTGTCTTCTGCTATAGCCCCGGGCCGACCAATGCCTTGTGAGTGGATTTGGTAGACGGAAACTGAAAGAAGCCTGTCGTATATATATATATATGTATGTGTGTGTGTTTGTGTGTCTGTGTTTGTTCCCCTAGTATTGCTTGACAACCGATGCTGGTGTGTTTATGTCCCCGTCACATAGCCTTTCGGCAAAAAGAGACCGATAGAATAAGTACTGGGCTTACAAAAAGAATAAGTCCCGGGGTCGAGTTGCTCGACTAAAGGCGGTGTTCCAGCATGGCCGCAGTCAAATGACTGAAACAAGTAAAAGAGTAAAAGAGAGAGTATGACGTCTCGTTTCCTTCTATTTCGATACAACCAAAAACACGCTAGGAAAACTATTTGTAATCACCCAATCAACTTATATACTCAGACAAAATGTATTGTCTTTTCCGTGTTACATCATATATGTTCCAAATAAATAATTGCTGTTAATATTTCTATGTTGTTAATAAATAATTGCTGTTAATATCTCTATGTTGTTCAGTTCTGATTCAATATTGATCCAAAACACCTATGAATATCTATTTCTTTACTACCCACAAGGGGCTAAACACAGAGGGGACAAACAAAGGACAGACAAACGGATTAAGTCGATTACACCGACCCCAGTGCGTAACTGGTTCTTTTTATTTATCGACCCGAAAGGATGAAAGGCAAAGTCGACCTCGGCGGAATTTGAACTCAAAACGTAACGGCAGACGAAATACGGCTACGCATTTCGCCCGGCGTGCTAACGTTTCTGCCAGCTCGCCGCCTTCAAAAAATAGCGTGTGAGAGAGCGCCAGTGGTTTCAAGGTAGGAAGAATTCACATAGAGTTCAGTTTAACGAAGTAACCACACTGCTAAGCTCACACAATGAATATAGCCATCTCAGTCGTGAATATAGCCATCTCATGAATATAGCCATCTCAGTCGTGATTATATTTTCAAATATAACGTTCCTAGGACCATATCAGACAATGTGATATTCAAACCGCATATCAACACTAATACTATGAAGTCGAACTGATCTTTCTGTAGTTCATTGACTGTGTTCTGTCATTTGAAACATATTTTTGTCCTTTTACGTATATAGCAGTTTCACTTGAAAATACTTCATGTCAACCATGCGATATGCGATTTTCGGCTATTCATGCTCCTGTAGGTATCAGCATTATTCTCTGCATATACTCTTTTTTTTTTCCTTTTGTATATATTTATTTCGGCTATATAATTCTTTGTTCGACTTTTTCATTGATATGCTATTTTCATTTGAAGAAATATTTCACCGTCATTGTCAATATGGTTTCCGCTGTTGTGGCCGACATTGTAATCGCTATCGTCACGGTCACTACCAATACCACCAACACCAACACCAACAACATTACCACTATCACCACCACCACCACCACCACCATCATCATCATCATCATCATCATCATCATCATCATCACCACCACCACCACCACCATCTTCATCACCATCATCATCATCACCACCACCACCACCACCATCATCTTCATCACCATCATCATCATCACCACCACCACCACCACCACCACCACCACCACCACCACCATCATCATCATCATCATCATCATCATCAACAACATTTTCATCATCATATACCTCATAGATACATTCGCAACAACGGTTAATGACGTGCTACATATCTCACCCTAAGACCAGTGTCCTAATATCATCCCTAATAGCAAAACCATTAACTTCCATCATTTACTCTTAACTACAGTTTTAGAATCTCATCAAACTTCCGCACTCTCATGGTCGGTTCCCAGATAATTACATGACTGGCAGAAATACCGGCTGTCACAGACAGTGCACTGCAAGCCGTTGGCTTTTCTTACTATACGCATGACTGACTGAATGAAATTGCATTCGAATTACCTCATTGGACACTTTTTGCATAATACTTACGCTGAAACCCGCATGAACTAACCAAGAATAGCAGCTTCCGAGGGGCTTGGTAATGAATATTATCAGTATCCACGTTTCACGCGTTAATCGGTGTGAAATACCCGGATGCGTTGGCTGACATTGTTAATTGAGTCATCTACGAAGCCTTAAAGTCAGCGGCAATGATTAATAGTTAAACTAGTTAATTTAATCACTGTTCCGAGTTCAAACGTCCCGAAGGGTTTTGATTAATGCATGGTACATTAATTAAATAACTGCAAGTGGTGTTGATTAATATAAGCCCGAATTAAAATCTGGATACAACACCGGAGGCCATACGGCTTACACATTTGTTTATGCTATAGATGAACTGAAAATATGCACGCCACATCTGTTACTCGTTCTTATATAATAGAAAGCTTCCCGACTAAGCAGACGAAGAGGTGGATAGGTAAATACTGGGCACATACGGACATGTACTGAGAAGAAATAAGAACTCTGTCTATCTATCAACCTCTATCTTTTTTTTTTTTTACTTGTTTCTGTCATTTGACTGCGGCCATGCTGGAGCACCGCCTTTAGTCGAGCAAATCGACCCCGGGACTTATTCTTTGTAAGCCCAGTACTTATTCTATCGGTCTCTTTTGCCAAACCGCTAAGTGACGGGGACGTAAACACAACAGCATCGGTTGTCAAGCAATGCTAGGGGGACAAACACAGACACACAAACACACACACATACATATATATATACACATATACGACAGGTTTCTTTCAGTTTCCGTCTACCAAATCCACTCACAAGGCTTTGGTCGGCCTCAGGCTATAGTAGAAGACACTTGCCCAAGGTACCACGTAGTGGGACTGAACCCGAAACCATGTGGTTGGTAAGCAAGCTACTTACCACACAGCCACTTCTACGCCTACATACATATTTATACATACACATACATTCATATGCATACGTATATATACATACAATGCATTCGTTTTTACTTATGTATTTGTATGTACCTATATGGAACAACATATACATTTTTTCTCTGTCCATGTGAATACACACATATGCGTATTTATTTTTTTCTGTTTTATCTTTATTTTATCTAGTTTCAGCTCACGAGCTGTGGCCATGCTGGGGCACCGCCATTTAAAGAAATAACTCGACCACGACGAGACTCGAACTCGCAATCTTCTGATTCGAAGTCAGACGCCTTATCCATTAGGCCACGCGGCCAGTATGTGATGGATGAGTGTTTTTTTTTTTTATTTGGTAGTATATGAACCATGCTCGTTCTTGCTTGCTTATTTATATACATGCGTGTGTAAATAACACATGTGTTGAAAGAGATATGAAGCGAAAGAAAGAAAGAAAAAAATAAACGAAAGGCATGGATAGAAAAATACATAAATGCGATTCTGTGCAGGTGCGAGGCAGATGATTTAGCTTTGTCTAGCACAGAATGCTAATTAATGCAGTAAATGTAATGTATAATTAGATTATTCCAAGTATTACGAGCTCCATTAATCTCCATCTACGTGTGTCACTGACAATGTTGTGAATAGAATTTCTATAAGTACTCAAACAATCTGAGAAACTTAACGAGGTGATAATACGCAGCATTTCTAGTGAACCTGTTGGCGAGCAAATACACACTTTCGTGCTACTGACTGAGATTTTAAATAACGGAGTGTATGTTCGCATGCGCGTGTTTAAGTGCGTATGTGTACTCACGTGCAAATACAAACGCCGCTTTCGAAGTAATATTAATAATAATAATAATAATAGTAATAGTAATAATAATAATAATAATAATAATAATAATAATAATAATAATAATAATAATAATAATAATAATAATAAATGATAATAATAATAATAATAAATGATAATAATAATAATAATAATGATGATAATAATAATAATAATAATAATAATAAATGATAATAATAATAATAATAATAATAATAAATGATAATAATAATATAATAATAATAATAATAATAATAATAATAATAATAATAATGATGATGATGATGATGATGATGATGATGATGATGATGATAATAATAGTAATAATAATAATAATAATAGTAATAATGATAATAATAATAACAATAATAATAATAATAATAATAATAATGATGGAATGTTATCATTTACGTTGTTTTGTCTTGGTATAAAAGATGGGCTATAGCAAATATTCTGATCAATACCACAGATTTGCTTGTCAGTTGTTTGACCTTAACCAGTTGAGCATGTCCCTTAGTGGCTGTCGATTTGTGAATCTCTGATCACGAGCAGAGGTAATGGGGGAGCATCAGAGTCATATGTTGAGAGGGATTCTTTGTGGTTTGAATAATTCACCTCTCGAAACATGGGTGTTTCGTTCAACATCCTCAAACAACCCTTATTCAGGGACATTTTGAGCAGGATGGGTACTCGACCAGAAGAAAATTCTTACTGGGCCCCACCTGCAAGGTCTTGTGCTGTTTATCTTGATATGAGATCACCATGTCGCGCACATATGGTTGTGATGCATGTGCCTCGTGTACCGTTATCAGACGGATATTCATGATGGGTATACTGGGATTTGAATATTTTACCTTAGTGTCACTTTGATGGCATGCACTACTCTCTCACTCAATAATAATAATAATAAAATGATTGTTAACACACCGCACAAAATGCAAAACAACATGTCCTTTGCGCTTACATACTGAATTCAAATTCCGCCGATGTCGACATTATACTTCATCCTCTCGTGAATGATGAAATAAGTACCAGATGAGTACCACCCATATCCACACAATCTTCAGGCCTTTTGCAAATAGCGGAACTATAGATAAGGAAAAGCAAACTTGCTTACTAATCGACCAATCATGACCGTTTGATTCCATGATCGTAAAGAAAGAGGAGGAAAAAATACAGTCCCTTAAAATTGGAAATAAGAACTTGTAGTATGAGAACTGTAATATGAGAACCAAAATAATAATATGGTTTGACGTAGGTTCGGTCCTACACCATGTACGATTTATGTGGATAGCAAGTTACTATTTAGGTATCCACAACTTACTTATCCACAACTTTTCAGTAGTCTTTCAAGTGCTTAGAACCCACCTTATAATCTTTGCTGTCCCTAAGGGACAAACTTTCTGTAGGAGCTCTACCGGGCATTCTATTCCAATCTCCTTCAGCCATTTGTCTACATCTTTGCTTACTGTTCCCAACACAACAATTTTTATAGGCACGACCTTTACAGCTCTCATACTACAAGTTCTTCCTATTTTAAGGGATTGTATTTTTTCTTCCTAATTTTAAGGGATTGTATTTTTTCCTCCTCTTCTTTTCCAAAAATGTAATCAAACGGTCATGATTGGTCGATTAGTAAACAAGTTTGCTTTTCCTTATCTATAATTGTTATGTCTGATCTATTATTTTCTTTCTTGAAGGTTAAATGTAATAACTGAAAGCTACGGCTGGGAAAATGGTAAGAGCGTTACAAAAATACATTCAAATAATCCAGCACATCAGAAACGTTTAATTTGATAGTTTTAATAATAGGGCCGGTTTCCCAGTTTCCTTGGAGTATAGGTTCCCCACCTGGACGGGACGGCGGTCCGTCACAGGTGAGCTGGAAGATGCAGGAGGAAAGAGTGAGAGAAAGTTGTGGTGAAAGAGTCAGCAGAATTTCGACATTACCTTCTGCCGGAGCCGCGTGGAGCTTAGTAGTGTCGCTCATAAACACACACGTCACCCGGTCTGAGATTCGAACCCACGATCCCTCGACCGCGAATCCGCTACTCTAACCACTAGGCCATGTGCCTTCATATATAAAAATGTACACATAGGTGATCACGAGTTTAAAATAATGCATAGTAGACATATGTAAGTATGTATGCACATATGTATATTTATATATATATATATATATATCTGTGTGCGAGTATTACTTACCGATTGACACCAGAAGTGGCACCTACCCCTCGTACCTTAAAGCTACGTATTCCTCACACCTTCTCTGTATGTGTGTGTCGTGTATCTATGTATTTAAGAAAGTATGTATGTAGCGTCCTGTGTATATGGCAACTATAGTAACGTTACTATTCCATTGCCACTGCTGTTCTCGCCTTCACTGATATAAGTCACCTTCGCTCCAGATTGCTTCCCTCATTGACAACACATGCTTTCATCCTATGAAACCTCTTTCTCTCTAGTTTCTAAGCACATTCAATCTATCGATATCTCTTTTAGGATGCAGTTCCTTGTTCACTGTCATCACTTTCCTGTTTTTCTTATCCATTTCTTCAAGTTAGTTTTTTGTCCATTTACCAACACCTGCGTTATATCGCATTAGACGATAGGCCATGATTTCATTGCCTTGATATTGTTCTTTCCATTGAGTGTACTTTCCATAATTAATTTGGTTCTCCTTAGATATTCTTACTTGGAGCTATACTTCAACTCATTCTCCTTCATTTTGTTGTACTCCAAAATACCCAGATACTTGTATTCATCCACCTCTTTGTTCTCTGCTTTGCTCAATTATTTTCAGCAACATCTACAACAGTTCCACACAGAACTTGCAATCCCGAAAACCTGCTGGCTCCTCTCTCAACGCATCATCAATCTCCTTTAAACCCTTAAGTAGGGCACTGTGAAAAATCTTTGCTAGGCATGGACAAGAGTGCAAAGACCCAACAGTTATAGTCCGCCTGATTACCTTTCTTGGGTTGTAGAAGCACCATTGCATGACTCCAGTTAACTTTTAGCTCATCCTACTATCAAACGAAGTTGAACAAATACAACAGATATTTTACAACTGTTTCCCACCATACCTCAACTGTACACTATAAACTAATTCCATAGAGTTGTAACCAAGTCTGTGTCTATGAACAATGATCAGCATTTCTTTTAATACGAAAGACAGTTCACACGGACAGCTTTGGATGCTTAAGTTCCTTTAGAGCATCTGAGTCGGTTTCTCTGATTTTACTCTTAACAATTGTGACTTTATAAACAATAACTCATTGAATACAGAGTGTATGCGCTTTTAGTGGGATTGCAAAATAAGGATTCATACAAGCACAAGTGATCTACGTTTTTGTCGAGGAAGATATTGTATAAAAGACTAGCAGTATCGCCCGGCGTTGCTCGGGTTTGTAAGGGAAATAACTATATAAGCATTTTTAGAGATGTAAAGTATAATAGCCATCTCAATATGGCTAACCACAAAGGCGGGGCGGGTGTTACTGTAGCTTTTTACGTTCTGAGATTTAATAATACATTTTTAGAGAGTTACTTCCCTTATATATGTTAAAAATGCATTAAAAATCGGAAAAATTGATGGTAATTTTTTTTAAATCGTAGACTCATCGTACACGCGCGCTAATACCCAGAAGGGCTCGATATGAATCACGACTATAAGATACCCGGTTTTGGTTAAACTGCACCGCAAAATGTGGGAGTAGTTAGGAATCTAAATCGTAGGAGACAGACAGCACACAACCTCTCTTTTATATATAAAGATATAATAAAAGACAAGTGCCGGCACAAGTTGTACACAATGTGTCTGTGCTGGACCATTGCAGCTAAACGAGACAATGTTAAAATCTAAGAGTATATTCTTACATACAAATCTAATATATACGTACATAGATACAGAAATGAACACATCAACATGTATACGTAAATATATAAATATAAGCATATAATATACATACATCTATTATGCTAATTCACATGAAAATCAAGTCAAACTCCTCCCACACAGAGGTGAGGTAAATGCATATGTATGTATGTGTGTGAGAGAGTGTGTAAACCTATAAGAAATTAAATGAAAACATATATATATATATATATATATATATATATATATATATATATATGAAAGAATGGAGTTGAACGACGAATTAACAAAATTCCTTTATTTTCGACATATGTTTCGAAGGCTGCATATTCCTATTTGCGAAGGAATAAGGAGTATATTATGCCGCTTTCTCATCAGGAAAAGCAAGGAACTTAAGACACAAACGTGTCTTCTCTGATGTGAATTTTCTACCCAGGTATCGGTTAACCGAATTACCCATAACAAGATAATTCATTCAACTACTCAAATATATATATATATAAGTACATAAGGAATTATATGACAAAATTAGTGTAATATAATCCACATAATAAAAAAAAAACTAGTTAACGATTCAATGCCGTCATTGTTCCAGGCAAAAAGAATAAATTGAAATGAAGTTAGTTATTTAAATATATCAAACAACAGACTGACATTTGGAAAACTGCACTTCGTTCATAGAAAACTGAAATAGACAATGCAACGAGAATCTAAAATAAAAAAAATTTAAATTATCAGCCTACCTTGTTCATTGGTTAAAAATAAAATCACATTGGCTTTGAAAGTATGAAACACACATCCTTACTTACTTACTTTAAATTTAAATTTATATATATATATATAAATGCATATAGATATATATGTATATATACATATAAATTATTACAGATATAGGGTGAAATATAATTAAGTTAATAAAATCAACAAATTTCACCTAGTAGTATTTCGGTATGGAAAATGACCATATTCGGTAAAAACTTATATAATTATAATAATAAGGGCTTTTGCAACAAGCAGCTTGTTGCAAAAACCCTTATTGTTAGACATATAAATTATATATATATATATATATATATATATTATATATGTATACACATATGCACATATATATATATGAGTATATTTATAGAAAAGATAATGACTAAGCAGATACACTACAGCTCCATTAAATAAATGTAATTTGCTTTAGTGCAAATTCGATCTTACAAATATAAAACAACCATGCGCTGAACGATGAGACTGCTCGGTAATTGACAACTATGCGAGTTCTATTTGGAATATGAGAATGATTGCGATAATTTTGGTCTCCTTGCATGAAGTAAATTTTCCCCATGCTGTTTCTAAAGCTCTAAACGGTTCGTGTTTAACGTCAATATTTCCAACATTGTGCATTTCTGCTATGTTGACACTTATCACTTACTAAGGATTTTAAAAACCTATTAACTTCTCGTATTATTATTGTTCACATGAATTTCTGTTGTAATTAGTTGGATATTACAGATATGCACCTTAATTTGTTATGTAGATTATGATTTTTCGAGATTATATTGCTTGCTTGCGTGTTGCCTTCCACAACATCTATGGAAGCTTTCCAGCTATATTTCTCTTGTTAAATGATTTTATAGCTGTATCACTTGCAAAATTTACTTTTACGTATTCAGTGATACGAACGAATACACACACTGTTTGTATAAATGTATATAAAATATAAAGAATTTAACGATGCATTATCAGTCTTTAGAAAGAATATATATACATATATATACTCACACACACACACACACACCACACACACACACATATATATATATATATATTATATATATATATATATATATATATATATATTTACTGAACGCTTTTCACATTTTTGTGATATTTAGCTCAAAGTGCTTTTGCTTGAATTAAGTTTTGATTGGTTAACACTGGGTCACGTCAGAGGGCCACGTCAGTATGTGAACGATAGTCATCGCAAACGTAAGAGCTGCATTATACCAGTGAATATATCATGTGACAGTATTGGTAACAATTACACAATACGTTCGCTTATTAGTATGGGAGGTTACGGCGCCAACAGTCAAGGATTTAGTGAATTCCTTAAGGATTTTGGTCGTTTGTTGTATGCTCATCAATATTCAAATTCCGTTATTTCTATCTCGATCTTCAGTGTGTTCCTCTCCAAAATATTTTTCCCATCCACAATCATATCGCAAGTACCTTACAAATATTCTAAACATTTTCTTAAGCACGGACATGTTAACAGAAAATCATGTTTTCCTCTATTGATACCTGAGGCAAAAATGAAAGTTACTAAATTTCCGGGGTTGAGATACGCGTAATTAATCAACAAAAAGAATAGAAAAAAAAACAAAATGCTATTGCATATGATTTACAGATGTCAAATTCAGCTGTCTCTATTATTATTAAAGATGAATAAAAATGTTTTTGAATGCAGTAAATTGTTCGTCTCATTCGCTGTAGTTAATAATGACAACGAAGTGGCAAAGTTTAATCTACAAACTTGCAATGTGGTGGATTTTTGGATCAAAGATTTATTTAATCGTTAAAATAAACATCTCATGAAAAGAAATAATCTCTAAAATGGTCAGGGAATAAGAGAGTTAACGCATGCTGATATATATGAGAAGCTGACATTTTATAACAATTTTAGCTGAATCAATCAGAAGAGAAGGATATTTAGCAAAATAAATTTGTTTCAACTACTGTTTCTTTTTTTTCAGACGTAAATGCTTGGACACATATACAACATGCAGAGAGGTTAATCTTTAATCTTGGCATGCCAAGATTAAAGATATTTAAGAATCGCATAACGCATATGTGCATGGAATAATGTCGAACATAAACTTTACTCATTGTTCATTTGGAAACAACTTGTCCATTTAAAATATTACCGACAGAATTTCTGTTTATTATGAACGAAACAAAGAAATCATGGATGAGTCAGACCTTTCAAAACTCGATGTGAAGCAGGCCTATTCGAAATCTATAAAAATAATGCACTGAAAATGAAATCCCTTTCAAGGATTCACTTATCCTGAACAATAGGCGCAGGAGTGGCTGTGTGGTAAGTAGCTTGCTAACCAACCACAATGGTTCCGGGTTCAGTCCCACTGCGTGGCCTCTTGGGCAAGTATCTTCTGCTATAGCCCCGGGCCGACCAATACCTTGTGAGTGGATTTGGTAGACGGAAACTGAAAGAAGCCTGTCGTATATATGTATATGTATGTATGTGTGTGTCTGTGTTTGTCCCACTAGCATTGCTTGACAACCGATGCTGGTGTGTTTATGTCCCCGTTACTTAGCGGTTCGGCAAAAGAGACCGATATAATAAGTACTGGGCTTACAAAAGAATAAGTCCTGGGGTCGAGTTGCTCGATTAAAGGCGGTGCTCCAGCATGGCCGCAGTCAAATGACTGAAACAAGTAAAAGAGTAAAAGAGTAAAAGAATACTCCTAAATTTCTACTACGTGAGACGACAAGAATCCCACCTAACTCTATCTTCATCTTTCAACCGATGCAACTACGCCAATATCATGTTAGCTTTACTGCTATAACGCAACCAGGCGATGAAAATATGTATTTGAGAGTGATCCAGCAAAATTGCATTCAACTACAGAGGATCAAAAATATTTCCACATCATAGGAAAGCTATTGTTTTAATTACATGAAAGACATACGAAAGCAGTGTATCAGCCGCTGCATTAATATATATTTACCGGTTAACATGAAGAGAAGAACGAGAATGGAATTGTATATTAGATTATGTGGAATATGCATTGCGCTACAAATCCAAAGAACTCTCCAAAGAGACTTCACTGAATGTAAAGTAGCGTTATTTATAGAAGAATCACAAAGGTAAAAGAAGAGATATGGCGAACCAAGGGAATAGAACATTGTAAATTGTTTGATAGGCAACTTTTACCATTTTAATCAAGATCTTACCTACTTGAAAATAATGGAGTAGTGCATCGAAACATTCACCAAGAAATATAAAAAAGGCAGCATTGTTTTTTAGATGTATTGCAGAAAAAAAAAAGAAGAGGATTCCACAAAATACAATAAGTTTCAAAATGGCTACACGAAATTCTCGGGATCAAATCTTCGAGATGTCTCCATATCGTCTAACCAGCACGTCGCTTAACCTTAAAGTTTAAATACTGGAGAACCGATAAAATGTAAACTTTCAGATACACAAATTTAATTATATTATTGTTGTGTCAATGTGGTGACTCAAATTTAATAGTATGTGCTACTAGCTGTCTCAGGTTGGGTACAAGAAAGTATACTTTCCTGTACCTATAGTAATTATAGTAATTGCGATATATAGTAATTATGTTTACTCTTTATATGTTTCCTTTGCATGTATTACGCTGTACGTTACTAATAATAATGTGTATGACAAGCCTTACTCTTGATTATAATTCTCATGGAAACATTGATACGTATTGCCAGTACTCTTTAAGATATGTATGCATGTAATGAGAGATAAAGAGAAAGATAAAGTGAGAGATAGATAGATAGATAGATAGATAGATAGATAGATAGATAGATAGATAGATAGGCAGAGAGAGAGAGAGACAGAGAGACAGACTGACAGACATACAGGCAGACAGAGTTGGTAACAGACACAGAGCAGACAGGGCTGTCAGTCTCTTTAATTGTTGTTGGTTTAGACATTTCTCACTTCTTTTGGGTGACATGAACCCCTCATCATTGATCACCAATGCTGTATATTAACATCACACGTTAAGCTGTATCGTACAAAACTATGAATGTTTAAACGTGAAACATTTTTCTAGAGAGAACCAGAAACCTAGAAATGTTAAAATCAAATTAATAAATTAGAACAGGTGTTTTATATACATCATATATTTCTAATTGTCTCTCTTATTGATGAAGTAATTAAAATTACAAGCACGAATCAATAACCTGCATATAACATATTTTTGTTCTGTATTTCGTTTTATAGTTTCATTTGATATGAAATGAAATAATAATAATTTGAAATTTAAGAGAAAAAAAAAGAACAAATTCATTTAGAAGTTAAGTTGGAAGCAAATGCGATTAGGAAGAAATGATAAGTATGTGAATCTCTAACATAGATATCCAAATGCGATTAAAAGATAATGATCGCTGGTTCAAAGTTTCTGCTTATTGGTTATTGTATGACGAGGAAACAAAATTGGAAAATAACCCCAAAATTGAACTCTAGCTTCAGTCATAGGCATTATTTAAATACACATACATACTAGTATGAATGTGTCTGAATTCTCATTTTAAACTCATTGTTTACATAGCTGCTTCAACTCATCTTTTTGTTCACAACTACTTGTCAATGTATGTCACGAATACCAGTTCAGTCCTACAGTCTTCACAACACCGTTAATCATTAAACCGCAATGCTTGCTGTGGGATCAAATCACATTTTTAGTTATAGTTCCGTATGAAAGACTCATAAACGAAGACACTGCAAACGTGCTTGACAATATGACTGTGCATGTTCTAAACTGGATTAATTAATTCTGTATAAATCTAATATTTGTCTGCGTTCATTGCGATTTTCATTTAACTAACATGGCTGCTTTTTTTTTTGAAAAATTCCAACTTTTAAAATTAGTATTTTTCGATCATATTATGATCGACTCTCTCTCTTTTACTCTTTTACTTGTTTCAGTCATTTGACTGCGGCTATGCTGGAGGACCGCCTTTAGTCGAGCATATCGACCCTGGGACTTATTCTTTGTAAGCCCAGTACTTATTCTATCGGTCTCTTTTGCCGAACCGCTAAGTGACGGGGACGTAAACACACCAGCATCGGTTGTCAAGCAATGCTAGGGGGACAAACATACACATATATACATATATATACATATATACGACGGGTTTCTTTCAGTTTCCGTCTACCAAATCCACTCACAAGGCATTGGTCGGCCCGGGGCTATTGCAGAAGACACCTGCCCAAGATGCCACGCAGTGGGACTGAACCCGGAACCATGTAGTTGGTTAGCAAGCTACTTACCACACAGCCACTCCTGCGTATATATATATATATATTTCATTACGATAATTAAATGTCAATAAAAGTCTTTTTGAAGCAATTCTGGAATTTATGACGTATGCTACACCAGATAGTTATAGCAGCCAATCTTCCTCAAAGCATTGTCTTATATTTCATGTATGTATACGGTTAATGACAATAGATAGACCTTTCTACATTGTAGATGAACTTGTTAGAAGTAGCAGCCACTTTTCCCCCCAAAACATTTGAATTTATGATGCATAAAACTGTTATGTATGCTAGGGCTGACAGAAATAGTAACCAAATTTCATTCAAATCACACCAAAATATCTCATGTAGGTACGTATCTAACTATGTGAGCAGATGCAGGGGTACTACTACCGGTAGGAATTGAACTCAGAGCGTAAATGATGTAAAATGTATTCCACAAACTACCTTGCAGCACACAATTATGAAATAATAAGAGATCATTGGACTACAAGTTATCAAATCAGCCTCTGGACATTTCTGGTGCACGTCATATCGATCTCGGAGTGACAACAGATTATGGCAGGATTTGAACTCAGAAGACGAATGCAAACAGGGTGAGAGGAAGTTCGGAAAAAGAGAGCAGTGAGAAAAGAGGGAAATTATTGAATTAAAGAGATGCAGGGCAAAAGAGAGTAAAGGAAAATGAGAGGCAGCGAGAGTCAGAGGGAAAAAACGAGAGAGAGGGTACTATCGTTCCCCCTACGTCTACATACGCCCCTTTGATCGAAGAGAAGGACGAAACACACGTGACAGTGTCTAAGTTCTAATTCACTTCCTCTTTCTCTCTCTCTCCCTCCCTCCCTATCGCCCACGCTGAGCTGATTAGGCGTGGTTAATGACTCGGATTAAATCACACACATAGTGTTTATTGCTGGATACAGATTGTGCCTTTTAATTTGGTGGATTAGATTCCTGTTTCTGCCCGAGATGTACGTTGTTCTCAAATTCCAACTAAAACAGTCTCTGAGGTATAATCAGTTAAGTGTGTGTGTCTGTATGAGTTTATGTGTGTGTGTGTGTGTGTGCATGTGTGAGTGTTTATGCGTGCGTACGTATTATCTTGGGAATGTCTCTTCCAATATAAACTCAACCCGACAAAAGCCTCGACGGTAGATTAGCGAGATGGAAACTGAAAGAAGTACGTCGTATATATATGTGGGTCTGTACGTGTGTGTCTGTGTGTGTATCTATGTGTGTGTGTATGTGTGTATGTATGTGTGTCTTTGCCAAAAGCTTCACGAACAGTGATCGGTGTTTTACGTCTCAGTGACTTAGCAGTTTGACAAAAGCAATTGATACGATAAATAATAAACATGTATCATTTATACAATATGAAAGACATCATATATATAGATATGTATGCATTTACGAATGCATGTATGTTAGTATGTGTGCATATATATATATATATATATATATATATAATATATATATATATATATATATATATAGGTGAATTGAAGAAATGGAGCTGAACGAAGATTGAACAGAAATCGTTTTATTTCATTCTACACGTGTTTCGAAAGGCACAATTTACCAAAATCCGATTGAATAATGAGACCATATTGTGTCTTTCTCTTCAGGAAGAAATAGGAAATCCGTTGGAAAAAACAAAAACAGAACAGAGGCGGAGCAAAACAAATCTGTTCTGTTTTTGTTTTTTCCAACGGATTTCCTATTTCTTCCTGAAGAGAAAGACACAATATGGTCTCATTATTCAATCGGATTTTGGTAAATTGTGCCTTTCGAAACACGTGTAGAATGAAATAAAACGATTTCTGTTCAATCTTCGTTCAGCTCCATTTTTTCAATTCACCAATAATATTTTAACTTCAATTATCCGCACCAACGCACGGTTGCAACACCATATGGTTGTACCTCCAACCGTGCTGTCTTCTGCTGTGATTTTTGCTACCAAGGTATCGGTTAAACTTTTGATTAATCTGCTACAAGATTATTCATCTTTCTATTTCACATAATATATATATATATATATATATATACCTATATATATACATATATATACACGCACATGCACGTGGTGACATAGATATATACATATATATATATATATATATATATATATATATAGAGAGAGAGAGAGAGAGAGAGAGAGAGAGAGAGAGAGACAGACAGACAGACAGACAGAATAACCGCTCTTTATGCAGATGCAGTAAAATATCCTTGCATATAATTACTTGGAGGTTAGCCTTTTTTTTTAGTTTCAAGCTGCAAATGGCGGCCATATCATTTCCGTGCTTTGAATTAGAAAATGTATATGTTCGATATGAAATAAACATAGGTTCGTGTGAAGTACTTTTACAAATAGAAGTAAATTAAAATTAATTGAATTATGTTGTATTTATATGAATAATTCATTGATATTGTTCAATGATTCCAGCTGTTTTCACTCAACAACTGTTTCCTATATACGTGGTCAACATTTGAGTATTCATCCGACATTTGTTTTAGTGTATAGTTGTGTATTTAATACTGTTGCATATTATACATTTTATGATCGATGTAAGTTTCAGTCTCCGGATTTTATTTAGTATATATAATAATAATAATAATAATAATAATAATAATAATAATAATATAATAATAATAATGATAATGATAATAATAATAATAATAATAACGATAATAATAATAATAATAATAATAATAATAATATAAATAATAATAATAATAATATATATATATACTACCTATTGATAGTAACCTTTTATCCCCATCAATAAATTTTGTTTTAATATAGTCAATAGTGTAATTTACAGCAGTTATTTACTGGATTTGTCATAGAGACTAATAATAGACTATATTAATTCTGTCCATGAGTAAGCCTATATTCAAATAAATTTCATCTAAGTCGCTTTTACTTTCAACATAATAATGTCAACAAAATATTACTCATTTAGTTTAATTGAAATCACAATTTGTTCTTATCTCCCACAACATGATTTCTTTGATATCTTGATAATAGGAGAAAATCTTATATTCCCCAATCGAAGCCACACAGTATAAAAATATATAAAACTAGCAGTATCGCCCGGCGTTGCTCGGGATTGTAAGGGAAATAACTATATAAGCATTTTTAGAGAGTTATAGCCAAAAATAGCAAATAAATGCATTCAAAATGGAAAAGAATGATGGTAATTTGTTTTTAAAATCGTAGACTCATCGTAGACGCGCGCTAATACCCAGAAGGGCTCGATATGAATCACGACTATAAGATACCCGGTTTTGGTTAAACGGCACCGCAAAATGTGGGAGTAGTTAGGAATCTAAATCGTAGGAGACAGACACACAACTTGACTTTTATATATAAAGATTATAACTTAGGGTATCTATGAGATACCGCCATGCTGAAAATAGCAGCCATGATCTGACTCTAAAACCACCTTAAGTGTTCATATAGCAACACGGAGAGAAGGCAAAAAGACAAGATAAAACTAGTAAAAATTTACTGGAAAATTCCAGATCCCGTAATAAAATTCGAATCTCAAGATCTAGGTTTCCTTTTCAGCTTTGAAAACTTTTTCATGCTCGAGGCTGATGTCGTAAGGCGAAAATGAGTATACTGTTCTTAAATAGGAAATTATGCGCCTGCTTCTCTCCTAACACACAAATGTCCATCATGTCGAGGATGAAAGCTGATTATTCACCTGGTAAAAAATATATATATATTTAATCCCTCTCCACATATACTTTTAGCACACACATACACAGACATATAAGTCCATACACGCACACACACAAACGCACATACACGCTCACAAAAAGCACATATCCACCAACACACACACAGAGCTAGTTTCCAATTGAATTTGCCTCCCGGTTGTACTTTTGCAATTCTTAATGCCTTTGATTTTCTGAAAGTTACATTTACATTCCAAATCCTACATATACTCTTTGCAGCTCTTTTTTCACTTATTACTTCCGTTACAAGTATTCTACGTTTCACTTGACACATTTCTCTTTAAACTCCACTAAGAACGTTCTCCCCAAATCAGTAACCGATTTTCAAATGTACTATTAAATGTAGAAAAAGCATACCATAGTTTTGAATATCTTATTTTGAAATTGTATGGATAATAACATACTAAATTCCGGTGCCGCAACTTAAGTACCATATTCATCTGAATCTAAATTTTTGCTGAACTCATATACCATACCCCAACTATATATATATATATATATATATATATATATATATATATATATATATATATATTATATATATATATATATATATATATATGTATATATATATATATACATATGTATGTATGTATATATATATATATATATATATATCCATATGTATACATATACACATATATATGTACATATATATATATATATACATATATATATATATATTCATATTATGTTAAATGCTACTATTTACACCCCTTATTGCTTGAAATTTTTAGTTTTATAGACATAATTATCTTTAAACATTTTTAGTGTTTCTTTATATTAGTCGATGTTTAAAATAGATTTAGTGTCAACTTATTAAACTAATTGTACAGTGTACAGACTAAAAGAGAAATATTAACCTGGGATCAGTAAATAGAAGCAAAACTAAAAGTCTTTGGATATTAAAAGAGATAAAACACAATATTTCAACTAAACGATATATGGAGAGAGAGAGAGCAACAGACAGACAGACATACAGACATACAGACAAAGACAGACAGATAAATAAGCAGACAGACAAATAGAGACAAACAGACAGACAGACAAAGTGCGAAAGGAACAAATTTTCTATTCTAAAAGTGCTTCGAACCTTTATCATTGATATCCTGCAAACTTAAATAAAAGCTAAATCGATAATTAGATCTCCAAGAATTTTCTCGCATTAGAGCAAATAATTTCTCTTTATGTGTTGATTCGTGAAAACGTGAAAATATTTCTCTGTAAAATTCGCACGTTGGTGGACTATGTTTTAGAGACTTGACACAGAATCTTTTAATCTCTGTGTCAAGAATTTTCATTGTAATGCATTCAGATTTCTAATAGGATAAAAATATCTAAATAAAATAGTTCAAATTAAGATAAAAGAAATGTTAAATGAAGGGAACATGTCCTGCCGTATTTCAAGATGGAAAGGAAACAAATTCTTCTTTTGTCTTAATTGATATATTCAATCAAGATAACTTTTACTCACACTGCTGATAACATAATTCCATCTGTTTCGCGAAATGTTGCTCGATTACGCGTAAAATTCTTCAGATTTTGAAGCAGAGGAGCACATTATTATTTTTAGCCTTTTTACAATTAATGAAATGTTTTCCCGCTAAATGATATTGCAATGTTGTAAAAAGATAATAGTCATTGAGAAAAACTCAAAACTGAGCGAAACTTCTCTACTTAGCGCTATATCCTTTTCCTGAGTCACATGGGTCATATGTGATTTTGCATTATTGAGTAAGAGCAACAGCTATTTATGACTGACCAATGCTTGGCACTTTTTCTGCAAAAACCTGTCTTATCCCACTAAACAGAGAACATAACGCTTTTTGAATATAGTCCTGGTGTGAAAATATGTTCTTGTCTTTTGTTGCGTCTTAATCATTGTGATTTTACTTGGATATGTTTAGAGAAAAAACCCAATTTCGTGATTTGTAATGATTCAACCTAGTAACTGTTAGGAAGGAAATCTACGCTTCAATGACAAACAAACGGAAACACTTTAATGAAGCTGGGGAGCAGACAGGTGACGAAGACCCTATTATATTTCTTTAGACACCTGTATTTCATAAAGGTGCTTTTGTTGCTATTTTTTTTTAATCGAAGTCTGGCCTGGACTGATCGGTTTTATAAATTCTCGTGCAGTATACATTGTATATGTCTCAACTACTGTCTTTAGAAGTTCAATAATACAAAACTCGCCCATTCAGATCATGGAGGGGGGGGCTGTGAAGGAAAACGTTCCAGCAACAATAGCCAAACTATCAATGGAATATCGCGACACTTAAATCTTCATTTCCAATAACAAAATGAATATTTAATTTGGCTTTCATTGCTGAGGATCGTGGGTCGAATTCATATAGCATACATTGACACAAATAGTTCTAAGCTAAACTAATTTTAAAAGGATAAAATCGATATGAACTTAGCTATTAAGATATAACGTAAGATGCAAAGCAAGAAAAGGAACATTAAAATGTAAAATGTAGTGTTTGTTTTTACAGTACGTTTTCAAAAATGCCCTCGCTTTGTTCATGTTGAAAATGTGACGAAATTTTCTTACCAACGTAATAAGAGAAATGTATTCGGTTCCACAATTATCCCTACAATAAATGATGCCAAGATTAAAGATTAGTTGTGCCTGATGAATACTGAGGCGACAATGGATGAAACTGAGCTAGCAGCCTGCCATGCATTCAAAGATGTATGCAAAGGACGTCTGGGAAAGCACCAAGTGGACCAGTGAGAGAGTATAGTGGAGAGCCTAAACAAGTGTTACCAAGATTTCGGATGCAATATGTCACTGAAGGTCCACCTTCTTCATTCTCACCTGTCCTTTCCCCCCAGAGAATGCAGGAGATGTGTGTGACGAACATGGAGAGATGTTCCATCATGATACAGCGTCAATGGAAAACAGGTAAAAGGAGATGGAGACCAGATATGCTGGCTGATTTCTGCTGGAACCTGAAGGTGACACACATGAGGCGTCTTATAAACGAAGAAGTAAATACTAAACTTACTACACACCTAGCTAAAGAGGTAACACAACAGTCTTGGTGGGCCGACCACTAATTCCAAACAACCCTAGTTTAAATCTCAGATAATACTCAAATCTCTCACAGGTACTAATGATCTATAAATCCGAATATTTGGCATTATCTATGTATAAATAGCAAGTCTATTCCGGATCCCACTTTTTTGTTAGCCAATCAGCATTATGAAACGTAAACTTATTATCAGAAAATATTTGGCATTTGATGTGTGGGAGATGTTTGTCCGTTCGACTATACGATACCGGTTTCTTCAATTCCGTTTTCCCTTCTTGATTTTCTATCTGGTATGGTCTCACGCAAATTGGGAGAGGTGTTAGAATGCAAAAAAAGAACTCAAGTGTCGAGGTCAAATTTGCTTTTCATCCATTCACACTCGATAAATTAATATCCATCCAGGGCTTTGAGAGAAATGTCAGTGCGTTAGACGGGATATTTTTGAAATTACTATTTCAGTCCTATGCCTTTTATCGATAACATTAGCGTTGACGCTTGTGCTTAGTTATATCGTGATTTTTCCGCTGAACGACGTCAGTGCATCTTGGAGTGGAACTTCAAGATAAGATCAATGGACTCAACATTCATAAGCAGAAGCATTGCACTCAGTCCTTCTGCGCTCTGCTTTTGCCAGACAATGATTGTCGGTGATATATTTGACACTGATTATATTATTGTTAGTATTCTGTTGGTATGTTACAGTTGATGACTGTTTTGTCGCAGTTGTCACTGTTACGTTTGCTGTTGGCACAGTTGCAACTGATAGCGTTGTTATTGATGCTATTGCTGTTGTTGTTGTTGTTGTTGTTGTTGTTGTAGTTATCTGCTAATTGAAATAAATGGTTAAGAATAACACCAATACTAACAGTTGTATTGTTATTATAATTATTATAATTCTCCTTCTTCTTCTTCTTCTTCTTCTTCTTCTTCTTCTTCTTCTTCATCTTCCTCTTCTTCTTCTTCTTCATCTTCCTCTTCTTCTTCTTCTTCATATTATAATCATCATTATTATTATTATCATTATTATTATTATTAGCATCATCGTTATCATTATCATTAGTAATATTACTCCTTCTACTATTATTATCATTATCATTCTTATTATATATTTTATTATTATTATTATTAATAATAATAATAATAATAATAATAATAATAATAATAATAATAATAAAATATAATAAAAAAAACAACAACAACAATAATAATAATAATAATAATAATAATAATAATAATAATAATAATAATAATAATAATAATATAATAATATCAGAGACCTGGGTGTAATTGTTGATGACGATCTCAGTTGGAGTGCACACATCAACAAGAAGGTCGATACAGCTCGTAGGATGAGTTCCTGGATCTTAAGAACTTTCCGGTCCAGAGAACAAGGTGTCATCATACCACTTTTTTCATCCTTTGTACGGCCACACCTTGAATACTGCTGCCCACTGTGGTCTCCTCACACAAGACAAAACATCTCCAGAATTGAGTCACCCCAGAGGGCTCTCACTAAACAAATTGAAGGCATGGCTGCTCTCGACTATTGGGATCGCCTTAAAGCCTTGAAACTTTACTCCCTCCAGCGTCGCCGTGAGCGGTACATCATTTGTACGATGTGGAAAATATACCGCCAACTTTGCCCAAACGACCTAAACATTAGCTTCAAGGTTCATCCGAGACTTGGACCACGGGCTATACGTCCCCTGCCAAATTCAAGATCACAACATACATGTACACTGCAACATAATTTCTTTTCCTCAACAGGCCCTGCCCAATTTAACATTGTCCCGAGGGAGATCAAAGAGGAAAAGGATCCCATCAACTTCAAAGAGAGTCTGGATAGATTCCTTCAAAGAATACCAGATAAGCCACTCATAATTGGATACAACTCACCCAACAAGAACTCACTA
>NC_043005.1:9072526-9097526 GCF_006345805.1 Octopus sinensis | reverse complement strand
CTCAAATGTTACAGATCACCATGATGCACTCTTCACTTATGATATAGCTGTCGTGTTTAACCCATGTATGTCCATACTGACTAGTCTTATGATTAATAGACGCGACGATCAGATATTTTTATGCGTCAGGAAATATATTGTGCATTGTGTCATTCACATTTTCGTGGAACATCGCGTAGGCTTGTTGAAATTTTCTCGCTTGTATATGTCAGTTAAATGACAGCCTGTAAGTTTAATCGGTGACTCTGTTTACGTATAAATGAAATCAATAGGGACTTTTTATTGTCACACAGAAGGACACCATGGGATGAATACACAACTGTATGCAATAAAAAAACACTAATTGAAATAGAACCAAGTGACAGGATTTCACTTTCAGTTGCTTAATACACTTCTGAATATGCCGCATAGCCATTGTGAAGCTATATGGAGCTGGATAGTATAGAAGCTTTATTATATTTGTTTTCCAGTACGAAAAGCTCATAGAAATCTTACCGGGTATTTTTTGCAGTGACAACTCGTTTAAATAAGATGCAGATTTACGCAATTGTAAGAGTTTATGGAAATAACAATTATATCTAATTCGACTGACAACCTGATATCTTTCCTGATATTATTTTTTTTAAAATAAAGGTATGAATTTAATGGACATTACGAGTGAAACAGGTGAATCCATTTTGAGAAAAATTTGCAAGTTGTAGAATGTATTACTTGATATGCAAAAAGAGGGGATTATAAAGAAGGGGATGTCTTTCATCACAGGTCGGTCCTTTAAAAGTACCTATTTCTTTATTGCCCACAGGGGGCTAAACATAGAGAGGACAAACAAAGGGATTAAGTCAATTACATCGACCCAGTGCGTAACTGGTACTTATTTTATCGACCCCGAAATGATGAAAGGCAAAGTGGACCTCGGCGGAATTTGAACTCAGAACGTAGCTGCAGACGAAATACGGCTACAAATTTCGCCCGGCGTGCTAACGGTTCTGCCAGCTCGCCAAAGTACCACGGACTAAACAATATCATCATTATCATCATCATCATTATAATAATCATTTTTATCTCCATGGACAACAACACTAGCAACAAAAACAAGGATAACGACGGGAAGAACAAACAAGTTGCTGGCTTTACAAAATTGGGATTGAGAGAGAAATTCGGATGCATGCTAATATATTAATGTATTCAAACATCAAGAGTGTAAGCTCACTGAAACATGATTTCCGAATTCAGCTCTGTTTTCAAATATTGCTACCAGAGAAAATATCTATGAATAGCAGATTACAGTTTATTATTCACATCACTTAATAAAGAAACTCACAAATTTAACAGCAATTCTTTTAGACAAATGCAAGTAAATATTTCTGTAATAAGCTGTGGCATCAACGTTATAATTTTCGTGGCGGCTTTCAACAAAAATGGCTGCTAATAAAAATCTAAAATTAAATCGAAAACGTATCTCTTACTTTGTCAACATTAATTACTTAATCAATCAGTCTTTTGAAGCTAGTATTGAATTATTCAACCAAAACGGTATCTTCTTTTCTTTCATCTTCCTTTCCGTTACATATATATATATGTATATATATATATATATATTTATATATATATATATATATATACATATATATATATGTATATATATGTATGTATGTATGTATGTATGTATGTATCTATCTATCTATCTATTTATCTATCTATCTATCTATATATATATATATATATATATATATATATAATATATATATATATGTTATATATATATATATATATACATATATATATATATGTATATATATGTATGTATGTATGTATGTATGTATGTATCTATCTATCTATCTATTTATCTATCTATCTATCTATCTATATATATATATATATATATTATATATATATATATATATATATATATATATATATATAGATAGATAGATAGATATACACTTATATATATATGTATATATTATAATTTTCTTTCGCTTTATACCTCTACTTTTCTCGCTTTCTCTCTATCATTTTCTCAATATAACTATATCTCTGTGATCACCTGCTCACTCACTGTACCTTTTTTCTCTTTCCCTTTCGCTCTGTCTTTTCTATTTGCATCTCTGTCTCTGTCTTTCTTTCTCTTTCTCTCTCTCTCTGTCTCTCTTTCTCTTTCTTTCTCTCTCTCCCTGTCTTTCTTTCTCCTTTCTCTCTCACTGGTTTTCAAATTCACAAACATAGCTCATTCATCAGTAGAGTTGGAAGAAATACTTTTCGTTTAGTTGTCTCAAAGCACTGACCATAAAATCTCAGATGATTGATAGAAATCACGTTAACAGATACGACCATGTTCTCAGACTTTTTTCACAAACAGATCTTCTCATTAGACTGAAGATGCAGATATATTTATGGTCGAATGATAAACAAACATTGTTACTTAAAATGATGAAAACCTGTCAAGAATGGCTAACAAGAATTGACCTGACAAAACGGAGATTTATGTCAGATATGGTTTGTGATTTAATTATATAATTTTCCACATGTAGCTGAGATTTTGATTCCAATTATGCATTGATCTAAGGAGATAACTAGTAGACAAGTTTAGTTATATCTTGTTACAAAGATTATGTTGTCGTCATCGTTGTCGTCCTCGTCGCCGCTGTTCAACTCTAGGGAATCCTTGATCGAGCAGCTTCAGGAAATGAGGCATTTTAGCCATAACTATAGCGCCTTGTCGGGGATAACTTCGGTCCAATAATCAAGTACATTTCTCCGTTATAAAGATGTCTAATATGGCATACGTGATACACCGTCTGATAAGGATAGACAAGGCACCTGCATCACAACCATACATGCGCGACATGGTTATCTCATAGCAAATAAACAGCACGTGACAATGCAGGTGGAGCCCAGTTGGAATCTTCTTCAGGTCGAGTAGCCTCAACTTGAATAAAAATTTTGGATGTTGAACGAAATACCCATGTTTCCAGAGGTGAATTATCCAAACCCCAAACAATTCCTCTCAACACATAGTTATGATAATCCCCTACTACTTCTGCTCTTGACCAAAGATGCACATATCGTCAGCCACTAAAGGACATGCTCAACTGTTTAAGGTCAAACAACTGACAAGCAAATCTGTGGTATTGAGCAGGATATTTGCTGTAGTCCATTTTTTTATACCAAGACAAATCAATGTACATGATAACACTTCCGATCAGTTATGGTCAGTAACCATGAGAGCCACTGCCTAGTACTGCATCAGGGCATTTATTATTATTATTATTATTATTATTATATTATTATTATTATTATTATTATTGTTATTATTATTATAATTATTATGTTTTTTCCTTCTTTCTTCAAATCTTCTTCCGTTTCTCGCCGAGTGTTTTCCATACACCTAGGGCAGAGAAGGACGTTGTATGGATTCCCAGATTACACGCGCAAATTCAAAGATAAAATATGTATTTAAAAATTAATAACTAAATAAATTCATGGATGGCTTTTATTTTCAAGCGATAGTGCTATTCTCAGTACTTGAGCCGTTCCAGTTAATACGATTTTTTGCACTTCCTGTAGGTTTCAGTACCTTTTTTTAATCATTCCAAGAGATCCTACAATCACTGGTACTGTAGTCGCCTTGAGATGCCACATTTTTTCAATTTCTATTAGCAGGTCTTTATATTTACTAATCTTGTCAAATTCTTTCGCCGCTATATTGTGATCAGAGGGAATACTCATGTCAATTAATAAACACGTCCTGATCTTTTATAATAATATCTGGTTATTATTATTATTATTATTATTATTATTATTATTATTATTATTATTATTATTATTATTATTATTATTGTTATTATCATTATCATTATTATTATTATTATTATTATTATTATTATTATTGAGTGAGAGATCAGTGACACTGGAGTAAAACTATACGAAAGCCGGTATACCCATCATAATTCCTGTCTGATAAGGGCACACCAGGTACATGCATCACAACCCTATGTGTACGACATGGTGATCTCATATCAAGATAAAGAGGGCATGATCTTGCAGGTGGGGCCCACTTAGAATATTCTTTAGCTCGAGTAGTCTCTGAATAAGGGTTCTTTAAGGATGCTGAACGAAATACCCATGTTTCTAAAGGGGAATTATCTAAAACCCAAAGAATTCCTCTCAACACATAGCTATGATGCTCCCCACACTACTTCTGCTCGTGATCAGAGATGCACATATGGTCAGCTACTAAGAGACATGCTCAACTAGTTAAGGTCAAACAACTGACAAGCAAACCTGTGGTATTGAGGGTTGGGGTTTTATACCGTGACAAAACAATGTAACTGATAGTTGTGCATATTCGGTGGTTTTATGGAACATTTAACGGAAATTTAAGGTAAATATAATCTTAGAGAGCTATGAAATGAATGAAGACATTTGAAAACTTTTACAAAAGTTTGTATGTATGTCTGTATGTATGTATGTATGTACGTGTGTACGTTTGTATGTATGTATGCATATATTTATGTATGTATGTATGTATGTATGTATGTATGTATGTATGTATGTATGTATGTATGTATGTATGTATGTGCGTGTTTGTATGTATGTACGCACGTATTTATGTATGTATTCTTAGTATATGCAGTTGAGTAGAAACAATACGCCGTGTTTGTAAACTATTCTCCAAGAACTTATATAGCTGGGCAAGATCCGTAACATTGCATTACTGTACATATGAAGGAAGACAGCTTCTCAGTGACCTAATTATATCAAATTGTTAATGCATGTATCTACTTCAGTTACTTCTCTGCATTCACACACGTACGCTCTCACGTGGACATACACACACATACACACACAGACACACTAGCAAAATATTTGCTATTGCCATAACAATTTCTGATAAAAAAATAGACACAACAATTGCTCAAACAAAAGCGAAAGTATCTCTCTCGCAAGGAGTTGTGGGACTTTCCTGACTAGGTTCTCTTACAATGTCTAATCGACTGCTAGAATTGTCAGAGCGTTGGATACATGCTTCGCTGCAATGCCTATGGCGTTTTGTCGTTCTGAGGTCATGATCTCCCTTTTTAATTTGGTTTTCGTCATCTTAGTTCAATATGGCTCCATTGAAAAACAGAGTATTATTTTTCCTTAACACCATCCCGCTCCATCTCTCTCCCTTACTCTCCATCTCTCTCTCTCACTCATTCTCTCTTTCTCGCGCGAGTTCTCTTCTCCGAATTGATTAATTCGCACAATGCCGATCGTCGGGTATTTACAGTTTCACCTCCGTCTGCAAAACGGGAATTTTTGAACGAGGGGCCAATTAACTAGGCTAATATACTAAGCAACAAAAAACTCTCCGTCAGTAAGCTGAACTATTACGACAGTAGACGAACCGATGAAGCGTATAGTACCAGGCTGAGAGAAATTAAGAATTCACGGGTGAAATTCCACAGAAAGTCAAGGGAAGCAAGGACCCTTTCAATAGTCTTGATATAATTGTTTTATATATTTGCGGAATTTCAAGGGTGCGGTTTTTATTATTTTCAGATACTGACTTCATATGTAGATGTTATATTCAGACAATGCAACAGAATCAATAGATTCAGTAATCATTGTTTCACTACCAACTCCTAAATATAGAGCCATGTTGATATGTCTACGATATCTTAAAGATCTGATGTCAGATCTTATAGAAAAATATTTTTCCCGAAATATTCATGATATAAATAAGTTTGTGTAATTCTTGGTATTTGACAAATGAATTCAGGTTATGTCAAAGACATTTTTAATCAAAACATGTAATGGAAATTTTGCTCTTAAAAAAATTGAGAAATACAATTATGTAAGAAAAAAATTTACGGTTTCCATTTAATAATTTTTTTTCGTCTTGAATATCAATAATAAACGTAGAAAAGAAAAGAGGCAATAATATTTATATAAAATGTTATTATTTTCTGTGATTCAGAACATCAGACCATAATTTCTCTCTGCAATAAATATGTGTTGAAATATATTATAACCTGGAGGTGGGGGCGGGACCAGAAATGTGAAATTAGAATCACATTCGTACGCTTTATGGAAGAGCCACAATGCACAATCTGAAATACATACTCATACACACAGACACATATATACGTGGGCAAGCACACAAGCAGAAAGATCTATGTACGATTATTTATTTATTTATGTATGTAGGTATGTATATATATATATTTGTGTGTGTGTGTGTGTGTATGCATATATGTATATATGTACGTATATATCTATATATGTATCTATCTATATATATATATATATGTATATATACACATATATATATATATATATATAATATATATATATATATGTATATATATATATAATATATAATATTATATATATATATATATATATATATATCTATATATATATATATATGTATATATATATATATATATATGTATATATATATGTATACATATATATATATATGTATATATATATATACACACATATATATATATATATTATATATATATTTGAACCACTGACTTATAGAACACGTTTTCCCTTTAAGAAGAATAGAGAATAAACCATTGTAGAGCGAGTTTACGTAGAAAATTTGATTAAGGAAGAAAAAGAATGAGAGTGCTGAGTAAATACGGAATGTATTTCAAACTGTATTTTGTTGAAAGATCGTATCGACGGGAAGTCGATTAAAATAGTTGCCCTTTGGAAACACTCAAAATGTTTTTATATTCGGTTGTTTGATAGACTGTGTAACTGAAATTCAAGGTAAATATAATCTTAGATATGAAATGAATGAAGACACTTGAAAACATTTACAAATGTTTTCATGCTCCTACATGCAAATATTTTATTAGGCGCTAATCGACTAAGTAATAAAGACTCATCAATCTTTTTAAACATACATATATATACATACATATATATATCATCTGAACCCATTTATTGTTGTCTTCACGCTGATATAAGGAAATTTCCGTAACAGGGTGTCGCTATCTACAATAAAGACAAAAATACAAAATAAACGATTTTAATTCTTTAATTATTTTATGAAGAACTAAGAAAACAGGAAATATAATTTCCTGCAGGCTTTCTTTCAACGAGGTTAATCAATGGAAAACTGGTTACATAGGTACACATACATATATACCTTTCTACTCACATACATACATATATATATATATACACGCGCGCGCGCATATATGTATATATATATATATATATATATATATATATATTAACTTCTAAATTACGCAAAACTGAAAGTGACACTGACATCTCATTTTAAGAGATATATTTACCAAAATAACATAAAAAATATCTTGATATACTAAAGAGTAAATTTAGTTAACAAAATTGCCATTGATTTCAACTACGCTCTCAAGATGACTTCGGAATCTCTCTGTTTAAGTCAAACCTGACATAATCCTTGCCTTTGGTTCATCTTTGTTGTTACAAGGAGTTTTGCTCGGTTTTTAGCTCAACTGCGGTCCACACATAATAATCAAGGGCGTTGCAGTCTGGGGTGTTATGTAGCCAGATGTTCGATGTGATGTGCTCACAGAAAATTTCTGTCAGTCATAACTGGGTTCTCCTACATTTGTGGCATGGTGGAGAGTCCTGTTGTCAGACATAGGGTCTTCTAGCAGCTACCTCCTCCAGGCACTTGATGTGGGCCTCCTTGTTGTGTCTGAGATCGTGTGGGAAGAGGAATGGAGGCATAAAGTCGCCATCACTGGTGATCACTCCAAACGCCATGATGCTGACAGGATGTTTGATGTTTATCACTCTTGCTATACATTTTGGGGACACGCTAAGCCAACGTATATTCCGTCTGTTCACCATCTGTCCGTATTGGAGCTTCTGGCGCGATTGCAAAGCGGTATAGCATGTCGTTGCCAACTTTCTGGCTGGGTGATTTGCCATGGTGCTGTTTCTCACAGACGGCGCCCAAATGTCCCTACTATACTGGGTAGTCGACAAAATAATAAAAAAAACAATGTGCATATGCGAAATAAAAAATATGCAATGGCAACAATTTACACATCGCAACCTGTATGTATATCTTTATATCAATATATATATAATCAAAATAACCAACAATAATATTCAGATGTAAGGCAGTACGATCGTTTCATGCAACTCCATTTAATTGAACAATGCAATCATTACATCAATTTAAAAGGCAGAGCAATTTTCAGCTGCACAAAAGCATAGAATTTAATTGAATTAGAACAGATGGACCTAAAATCTCCAAGACGTTCAGGAGATAGACAAAGAACATACTGCCTCACTCCAGCATAGAAGTTATTTCTATAGTGGAGTGAGACAGCATGTTCTTTGTCTATTTCCTTAACGTCTTGGAGATTTTAGGTATAATTATACTAATGTGTCCATCTGTTCAATTAAATGGGGTTGCATGAAACGATCGTACTGCATTACCACTGGATATCCTTGTTGCTTATTTTGATTTTAATCACCTTACTTTGAAATTGTCTGGATAATACCGCAATAAATTCTGGTGCCTCAACTTAAGTACCATATTCATCTGTATCTCTCTCTCCTCTCTCTCTATTATATATATATAATATAATATATATATATATAAATAGATAGATATAGATATATATATAGATAGATAGAGAGAAGAGATAGATAATAGATAGATAGATAGATAGATAGATAGATAGATAGAAGATAGATAGATAGATAGTAGATATTTTGTATTTATAGCCACGTGTTTGCATGCAAACATATGGATATATATACGAGCATATATATAATGTGACTAAATTGACACGCATACTATTGTCTTTATATATTTCTTGACAGATTTATAATTTCAAAAATGTAAAACTTGACCGTTTCCCTCTCTTCAGCAGTAGCACAAGGACTAAGACATTTTGATCATGCAGAGGTTCGTATCATATAAGACACACAAAAAAAAATAAACGGAATAATATACGGACAAACAATTTGCCGGCAGTCATATAAGCAGTAGCAGCAGTGTCCCTTTTCTCTGATAATATATTATTTAGTGTGAGGGAATGCATCTCTGGCACCTATAGTACACAGTATTACACAGGCACTAATACACGCGTGAATGCAATCATACACGTAGAACACGTGTACGGAATCTAGTGCACACTCTCAGGTAACCGAACGCTCTCAATCACATATATTCAAATACACACAAAGCGAATACGTACAAACATACGGCCTATGAGAACGCATATATGCATGTATAGAAGTTATAGAAGTGTTGAGTATATATTATTAAAATACACCACCGCTTACCGCTTCGATTTCATATATCTGTATGCGTGTAAATATAGTATACACATATATACATGAACATACATACACATACATGCACAGACGACACAACTTATCTGCATAGATATGTTTTAGCATATCTTTATCCATAGCTATCCATCCCTCTTTATCTATCAATCTATATATATATATATAAATATATAATATATATATATATATAATATAGTATATAATATATATATATATATTTACAAATATAAGGGTAAAGGATTATTAATTTATTAATAATTTATAAATTATCGAATCATTGAGGATGGGAATGAATTTGTATAATTCTAACCCAGAAACGCTTCCACAATTAATCGAAGGCTGTTTAAATTCGTTATTTTTCCTTCGTTTTGCCTCTGTGAGCTACAAATATTGTTATCTGTGGAGTAATATCTGCAGTAAAAAGGAATAAGCTGCTTTTGGCTGCTACTTCTAAATTTTCGGTATGTGGTGAAGCAACTTGTTGCTTAACCCTTAATTTTATATATATATATATATATATATATATACATATATATATATATATATATATTATATATATATATATATATATATATTATATACTCATATGCAGAAATACTTGCACTTGGATGGAAGCACTCCGTCGGTTACGATCAACGGAACAGCCTGCTCGTGAAATTAACGTGTAAATGGCTGAGCACTCCACAGACACATGCACCCTTAACGTAGTTCTCGGACATATTCAGCGTGACACAGAGAGTGACAAGGACGGCCCTTTGAATACAGGTACAACAGAAACAGGAAGTAAGAGTGAGAGAAAGTTGTGGTGAAGAGTACAGCAGGATCACCACCATCCCCTGCCGGAGCGTCGTGGAGCTTTAGGTGTTTTCGCTCAATAAACACTCACAACGCCCGGTCTGGGAATCGAAACCGCGATCCTATGACCGCGAGTCCGTTGCCCTAACCACAGGGCCATTGCGCCTCCACACTTGCACTTACATGTGCTTGGACAAATTCAGTTTACCTACAAAATCATTTTTAACTCTTCCTTAAAACTGTGTTGGCGATATAACCTTATAACCTTTCAGCATGAATGCCATGTTTGAGAGTAGTTTGTTCGCTTTCTCGTTCAGACCAGTTTGTATACTGAATGAATTATGCTTTAATGCCCACCCCTGTTGTTAAGGCGAGAATAGTATTTCATAAAATGCGATAAATTCTAAACCTGAATTCATTCTGTACAAGACTATTCTCGCTGCCAGCAATGTAGAATTAGCAATAAATTACTTGGTTACTTCGTTGGCCTATTCTTTCTTGCATAGGTTCAAAGTCCCAAATTTAAGTTAGTGTAATCAAACACCTGCATGCATTAGTTTATATGTATTTAAGTATGTACATACTTGCATTGAAACTCACACAAACACAGACACAGAGAAAGACAGACGGACAGACAGACAGATAAACAAGCTGATAGATAGATAGATGGATATAGTATGATAGATAGATAGATAGATAGATAGATAGATAGATAGATAGATAGATAGATAGATAGTATTGTGTGGACGCCCCCAGACGAGGAAGTAGGCTAGCCCAATACGTAGATATAGAGGGAGAAGCCTAGACGTCGAGCAGAGTAGCAGTGAGAGTAGAGTATAGGTCATCCGAACGTACGACATAACAGATAGATGGATGGATGCATGAATGGATGGATCGATCGATCGATCGTATGTATGCATGTACATACTTTCTTTCGTTCTATCTTTCTTTCTTTCTCTGTCCTCTCTTTCTGTCTGTTTCTCTTTCTGTCCCTTCTCCTCTCTCTCTCTCTCTCTCTCTTTCTCTCTCTCTCCTACATATAACCACATGTTCATTACATATATTTCTTTCCCTGTTTCTGTTTCTCTAAATCTTCCACTTTACTTGCCCCTACAACTCAAATAGTGTCGTCTGCTTCTTCCAGTGAGATCTTTTCTACCACAGTTTCTCCATAACTAGTCGGTATTGCATGTTGTCCATAAAAGACAATTTTCCCGGACAATCTTTTAAAATGCAAATAATCATGAAAATATTCACGTTTGCATACTTCAAAAGGGAATACATAGATCTTCTTAAGATATCATTTTGTTATATCGTGTCAAATGGATTTATATCAATTGTTATAATATAAGCAAAATATTTTTGAATGAATTTATATTTTGTTATACCACCTATCAATATACTAGCATACCTGTTAGTCTGTTTACAAACACACACACGTACATATATTGGTAAATACACTAACACTTATGAAAGTAAATATATATATATATATATATAGATATTTTATCATGTGAAAGGGAAATGGAATTTAATTAAAATTAAAACATTCAATCAAAATTTACATTTCCAGTGGTCTAATGCGCAAAACAATTAGTCAAGATGACTATATATTAGTCATACGATATAGTGTATATTTAAACACATAAGGAATCCACTTATAGGCAATTCAACACGCTAGAGAGAACAGTGTAAACCACAAAATTCCCTATAACAATAATTTATGGGATTCTGTATAAAAGCTCCAGCTTTGTGAAGGGTGGGTTTTACAACAGGGTAACGACCCTAAGCACACGGCGAAGTCTACCAAAAAATGAATTGTCGATCACAATACAAAATTATTAGAATGGCCAAGGCAGTCACCTGACTTGAACCCCATTGAATATTTGTGGCGTTATTTGAAAATTAAAATTCATTCAAGAGCCCCAACGTGCAATGCAGATTTGAAGAAAATTTGTCAAGAAGAATGGGAAAAAATTCCTAAAGAAACATGTAAGTCATTGATTAGGAACTACAAGAAGAGATTGGTTGAAGTGGAACTGAATAATGGTTATGTTACGAAGTATTAAATCAGAATTATCAGTTATTTATGTTCAGTACAAATATTTATAATTGAATACAAATTCCTTAGTTACTATAATTTATCAGTTTCTTTTGCATATTCTTAGTTTATGCATGTGTATGCAAATATAGTATTGGTATATCCCATTTATGTTCATTAGAAATGAAATAAATGAAGAATTTTGACATGTATGAATATTTATCCCCCCCCACCGTATACTCATACTCGTCGCGCGATATACAAACATATATTCCAGCCACATTTGCGCACAGGTATTTTTAAAGCAGGTGTCTGCATTTTTTGTTCATGAATTATATGCACCATGTTAGACCATCTTAAAATTATATTTCATTATTTAAAACGATTTTAGAAGATTTGTTTTTAGTAGCTCTCAAAATTTTATTCTCTTCTAATATGATAAATCTCACGATCAATGTCTAATTTTATTGTAAATCTTACTTAATGGCAGTTCATAGTAAAATTTATATTTCATGCACATCCTTATTTAGTATGAACGTTTTATAAAATATTAAATCATAAATTGTTTAATTGTTTTAAAGTTCGACTCATATTGTTTCATAGTACGTATATACATTTATATAGTGACACGGATACACAAAAACTCTAAGTAGATGTATGTATGAACGTATATATGTATGGCTGTATAATTTCTGTGTATTGTAAGTACGTGTGTAGGTGTGTGTGTGTGTGTGTGTGTGTGGTGTGGAGTTTGTGCCATCTACTCGCAACACCAGAGGGCGCACACTCTCCTACCTGATGTAATCTCCAGGGATACAGGCATCCAGCAACAGGACCTCCGTAATGCCATGATAGACCGTGAAGTCTGGCGTAGCATGGTAAGTTCCATTGTCTCGACAACGGTCGAACAATGATGATGATTGTGCTATTTGCCAGTCAAATATTTTCTCAGTCAAAACAGTTACGTCTGCCATGACGTATCGCTTTCTATTCTTACACGACGTGCATAACGTTTTCTCTTTGTGTATCAATTGGTTGAATTCATTTTCCTGTCCTCAATCTATACGATGTATCTTTTCGTTCGCGTCTCGTCCTGTTTCAACATATCTCTTGCTACTTATACGTTTTTTTCACCGGTTAACACTTACGAAACCGAATTGCAATGCGAATGTGTGTATGCTCTCGTGTGTACCTATGTGAGTGAGTGCGCGTGTATCTGTGAATGTGTGTGCGTGTGTTTGTCTACATATATGTGCGTATGTGTGGAGTGAACTCATGTGTGTGTGCATGTGTGTACGTAAGGCTTCTCTTATATAATGAATTGCTTCTTTCTATCTCTCTTACCCTCTCTTCATCTCCCACTCCATTATAAATTTTTCCTCTTTTACATTTTCAGAGTCCGCTTACTCTCCATTTTATTATCTGTCTTTCAGTTTGTCTGATGTCTGTCTGTCTGATGTCTGTCTGTCTGTCTCTCTCTGTCTTTTTCCCTCTCTCTCTCCCCCTTTCTCTCCCTCTCTCTTTCTTTCCCTCTCTCTCTCCCTCTCTCTTTCTGTCCCTCTCTCTCTCTCTCTCTCTTTTTATCTCTCTTTCGTAATATGTGTATATTTCTCTCTCATTTCGTCTTAATCTCCCTGCTCTTACCTCCTCCTACTACTCGGTCCATCTTCCTCCTGATAGTGTCGTCTGCTTTCTTCCAGTTCATTTATAGTTCCTTCATGGCCAATTGCTATTGCATGTATTTTATTTTACCTCAAGATTTATCAATTCATGTAAATCACCTTCGAAGACGTCCTTAAAATATAAATACAACAAAAATAACCAAATTTCAATTAATTCAAAACATATTTACACTTAAGAAGAAATCCTCAATATATTTGATTATATAGTGCTAAATCAAGTAAGTCTTAATATTTATCCTTCTATTATAAGGAAAACATTTATGAACATATATTTCTTCCTATTATTTTTTCCCAATCCAATGTACTTAATATATATATATATAATATATATATATTATATATATATATATGTCACTTTATTGCCAATTTCAATGCCACAAGGTCTCACGTTTATACTAAGAGAATTACTGAAGTGTGTGTGTGTGTATTGCTCCAGCATGGCCACAGTCAACTGACTGAAACAAGTAAAAGAGTAAGTATATGTGTGTGTAGTTATATATATATATATATATACATACGTACACACACACACACACATATATATATATACATATATATGTAGTATGCATTTACATGTATATGTAAATGTGTGTATGTATACACACACACGTATATGCGTATATCATTGTATTTAAACTATGATTTAGGATACCACTTCTAGTTCTATTCTGGCCAATTCGCCATCTGAAGCATTGAATAGATTTTCGGCAAACTTCGCTGCTTAAGTACTGTTGTCATGTACAACACATGAATCGCTGTAAAATTATGGAGCTGCTACATAGTACAACATCTTCAAATCACTCACACATTAATGACTCAATTAAAGGAAGAAAATATTGGATAAAGTGGTCCTTCACACCTCAAAACATATTCGTTATCAGATGTCGTCTGCTCGATGAGAATAGATCCAAAGTGAAAGGAACAGTAATACAGATTTTCTTATAGTTTCATTTCTATGTTGGGGGACGTCAGGAATATGATGATTTTTTTTAAACTCCTCATCTCGGACCGATTTTGGTCGATTTTGTATGCACTACACGCTTAAGAACGAGGGGAGAATCATTTTCGTTAAAAGAAAATAAAAGAAGAAAGATATTCCATGTATCATCCTGAGAGAAACAAATTCATAAATGTGGGGTTGAATTATTTTTTATGTAACGGAAAGGTTTCTCCCCTGGTTTGTAAGTGCGTAGTGCCCTCTAAATTGACCATTTTCGAGAATTGCTCTTGTTCAAAAGATCCCCCGCCACGCCTCATTTCCTAGAGCAAAGTGAAAAAAAATCTGAAAAATTCCCGTGTAAACGGAGAAATTCCAAATTATGTGGGCGGCCTATCCCTGACCACCACATCTAAATTTATGTTAACATCTCAAAATCTCCAAACAAAGCGCGCAAACACACACACACACACATACACCCCCCACATACATCCATCCATCCATCCATTGATCCATCTATCGATCGATCGGAATTTAGGTAGATAGAAAACAACCCTTTTCTATCTACCTAAATTTCTTTATATGGAAGTTTGACATCTATTTCACCCCTAGTTCTATAAATAGAAAATTTTTCTGGTCTTTCATTTGTCCATTCTTCTCAGAACCTTCTAGCAGTTCATAGCACTGAATATTATTCAGTCAGTTGATAAACTCCACTACCTTAAATGTTCTTAAAATTTAAATCCACATCTTTGTCTATATATCTACCTTCTCTATAATGTTATCACTTGATATGAAAATTATGTATTAATGGAAAACCTCTATTAATGGCTGATGAGTGCTCAGCATTTTAAAACAGTTGTAATACTTACAACATTTAATAAAATGATGTAGTGTGAAACGATCGTACCAAATTACCGAAGTTATTCTTGTTGCTGATTTTGATTATAATCAGCCCTTGGGTTTATATGGATAACACCATACAAAATTCTGGTGCATCTAACTTAAGTACCGTATTCATTTGAATCTAAATTTTGCTGAACTTATTTATATATATACATACATATATACATATACAATATATATACCAACGTGTATTTGTATGTATATGTATGTACACACACACAACACACACACAAGCACGTATATATATATATAGTTAATCCGAACATGAAAACACAAAGAGAAAATAAAACAACGCAAGAACGTGGAACAAGTATAGTGTTATTGGACGCTCAGGAAAGGAAAAAAAGGAGGATTTAACGTTTCGAGCGGAGCTCTTCGTCAGAAACATAGGAAAAGGAAAGATCCAAGGAAGGGAAGACGGAGGAAAAAAATCGCCAACGGTACGCACGCACACACACACACACACAACACACACACACACACACACACACACACACACACACACACACACACATATATATATATATACACAAATACACTCACACACTATCACACAATTCAGTAAAACAATAAAATTTACATTAAATAACATTCTTCTGAACCGTCTTGAAAAATGGTGGGCGTGATGGAGAATATAGTCACTGATGGGATCGGCATAGTCATGAATATATTGTATTTAGTCGCAGGTTTGCTCAATCACACGACAAGACCTGATTGAGAAGACAATTTGAAACATATTTAATCATTCAATATATTTATAGAACATACACTGTAGTTTCTAATTTACGACAATGATTTAAAGTTTAATCCATCACTGGTTTATTAACTTATCTTCTTCACTTCTTCTAATGTTAGGACAGGTTCACTGATAAAATAAAATAAAAACGTTTCAATACTTGTATGCTTTCAGGTGAAGTAAATTCATTTTATCTTGTTTTTATTTTTTCTATTTCATTGGATTACGTTTTTCTCTATTTCACTATAAGTAATGTTTTCCCCAAAATCATATTTTATGAGTGTCAACTACGTCTTCTCTTCGGAATTGAGTGGTACAATTATCATTAAACTACATAGTTTTCGTGAAACACGGAATGACCGATGTCTATTAAGTTACGTGTAAAAGATTTTTAATATTTTCTTTACATTTGTTGTTATGTTGCCTGCAACTTATAGCCAAACAGTACGTTATAAAATTCGTATCCAAATATATAATCAAATAAAATCAAACAAATATTTCTACTTTGTTAAAACCATCATACCATTTATATTGAGATCCATCGCAAACCTAAGCCAAATATGGAAGTGAATGACACCGTATTGATCCATGACATATTCATAAACGCAGTAAGTAAAGATGAAATACCACCATGAAGGCTGTGGCATAAAATCTAAGGTACTTGAATGTGTAAAACAAAACGTGTAAAACCTTAGAAAGTACTTCGTAATAAAAATAGAAGAAGAAAATATAATTGCTTACTGCACTTGACGCTTTAATAAATAACTTCCTGGGCATTATTTTTTAAAGCAGTTTGACTTCCTCGTCCAAAGAGAACGAAGCTGTATTCATATACGAAATATAATATTTCTCATATATAATGGTCACTCGATTTAAGGAAGTTTTGGTGATAGTTGGGCTAGATTCCTTATATAATCGTTCATGCTAATAAGAGGGATTCGAGGAAATAACAAAGTTAATACTTGATTTCTTATTGACTGATAAGAAAGAAAATGTAGACATCGGTGTATGCGCACGAACGTAGTTTAAATTCAATACTTTTATCTGTTTTCCATCTCGCCATAAATTAACATTACACATTAACGTTACACATATCTCTGAAACGATGAGAATACCGCTTGCGTTGGTGCTGTGAGTAACTCTAGAGTGACAAAAGTATATTTTGCTAGACTTCGGCAAAATTTGAAGGATATTGTATGGTTCAGCTTATCCGCAATGTGTACCGTCCTTGTGAGCCTTATTAATGAGACCCTTATTAGCCTTGTTAACGAAATGCAAAGGCGACTGAGGTTTTTAAGTTCTAAGTGACCAATACTTGTAACACCAAGATACAGAGACGATTGTAATATACTCACGTTCATAGGAGAGGGGTTTGGTCGGGTTCTGTGATAATATTTGGAAAAGAAATTAAGGATTGTTGATCAGATAACAAATCTGAATACCGACGTTCTATCTTTTGCACGCTTCATCTGTAATCTCTTATTTCTACCTCCTGAGTAATTATATAAATGTATAAATAAAGTATCGTAAATGTAAATACATCTTTATCCGCACACATTTATAGTTCATTGTTGGTTTCTTTGCATGTGTTACTGTTATAAAGACGTATCAACAGTTGTGAAAACAACAATTTTTTTAAGTATCTATTCACCTGATACTCATAAAGTTAGACATAGTGTGGCTATGTGGTAAGTAGCTTGCTTCCCGACCGTATGGTCCCGAGTACAGCCCTACTGCTTGGCACATTGCGCGGATCCACAGACTTGTGAATGGATTTGGTGGACGGAAACTGAATGAAGCCTGTCGTATATATATGTATATATATTATATAATATGTGTATCGCTGTGTCTGTGATTATCCCCCACCAACGCTTGACAACTAGTGTTGTTATGTTTACGCCCTCGCAACTTCACGTTTCGATAAACGAGACGGGTATAGTAAGTCCCAAAGCACAGGGGGGCGATTAGTTCGAATAAAACTCTTTAAGTCGATGCCCCAGCATGGCCGCAAATCCATTGACTGAAACATGTAAAAGATGAGTAAAATTACAAATTGCTAATTGACATTATCAACCATGCAAAAGGTTGATAAAACAATTAATAGTTTATGTACTTGGGTTGAATTCCTACCTCATCTTTGAGGTGTTCTGGAAAAATAACGCTTGTATTAAGTCGTCTCAACAAGGTAACAAGATGCGCTAGAAATAGGAGTTACACCTTTAAACTACACGCAACCATCTTGAAAAGTGAAGGACACAAAGGATAATGCAGTCATTGATACGATACGCAATTCACAAGACAGGGAAGGAACGGTCAGTTTTCGATTATAGTTGACCTTACATTTTCTCTGCAGGATTGACCTGGATGTGTACAACTACAACAATAATATCATAAACGTTTATATATGCAAATAATAGACACTACAGACTTGATTTCTTGAAGTTGATGTTTTGCTATTAGCAACACTTTTATTGCGTAGAGATAATTAAAATAACGAATCAGAATAGCTTTTGCTATTGTAGATTTTCAATATAATGTATTTTAGCTCAGAGATTAATAACGTTATATGATACAGAACAATATCTGAAACAGACAAACGAATCGGTAATTTGTTAGCTTATTTTGCTTTATTCGATTCCTGATGCTAGGGCAGACTCAGTCATATGAAAATATCTTCAATGCATGAATATTCCTTTGCAAAAATCATATTCTAATATTGAATAAATCTCGGGGAAATAAAGATTGCTGAATGCAAATAAAAACAAATATAAAATATTCCTTTAGATGCTTGTGTATATTCTAAATTACCCCCAAGCCTAAGTAAGGTGTGATGACGGGTATCGTAGCATTTTAAACACACAGATCTGTTTAACGAATACTAATGTCTCGATTCTCCATTACGTCTTATATTTCGGGAGATAATCTACCTAAAATATTAATATATTTGTATAATATCAATGTACGTTTGTGACACTCTTAAGAAAGAAAAAAAAAATAACAAGCTTTCCGTTGACAAGAGCGGAATCATACTTAGCGAAGAATAGGGTAGAGAGAAAGTTAGGAAGGATACAGCAACAATCAGGGAGGAGAAGCAATTACGGTATACACAAATATAGTCACTTAAGGCAGCGATCTGGCAGAAACATTAGCACGCCGGGTGAGATGCTTAGCGGTATTTCGTCTGCCGCTACGTTCTGAGTTCAAATTCCACCGAGGTCGACTTTGCCTTTCATTCTTTCGGGGTCGATTAAATAAGTACCAGTTACGCACTGGGGGTCGATATAATCGACTTAATCCATTTTTCTGTCCTTGTTTGTCCCGTCCATGTTTAGCCCCTTGTGGGTAGTAAAGAAATAGGTATACACAAATATAGTCATATGTACAAACACAATAGAGTTACAATAGGAAATATAGTAGGTCGCTAATCTTAAAATAGTGGGGATTATTCACAATTATATCAACTAATGGAGGTTATAGCGTAATTTATGAATGGTACGGGGGAGGGGTAATGTTTTGAGTTTCTTTTAACTGAATTAAAATTTAGTTTTACATACGATATAAATGTTAGATTTTGTAATTAATTATATTTATAAAAAATCAATTTATTTATCATTAAATTGAAATATTTGTTAATGTTTTTACTTGAGGTCATATTTACTCTTTCTAAAAGATAAAAAGCTTACAGAGATTTCGATGAGTCGGTTTACTGGGCGTCATCAGACTGTGGTCTTTCAAGCCTTACATATACTGTTCATGGTACGCTGTTCCTAGAATGATCGATCAATATAAATGGAAATTAGATGTACTGTAGTCAGTATATGGAAGTGCTTGCGTAAGAAAGGAGGAGAAACAAGAGGAAAATAATTGTTTGTAGGGTGTAAGTAGAGAGAAAGAAATGGTGGGGATAGTCTTTATGTAGTTTAATAAAAAGGAGTTTGTTATTGTATTCACTCTGATATACATCTAAGGGAAGGCGTCAGCAGTACACTTTAATGTGAGTTCCTGAAGCGGATATGTCATGTTCAGGTCACAATTTCTGATGGATGGATTTCTAATGACTACTTCAGATTCTTTGATTATACAATGATGTTGTTATATATATAAAGTCTCGTTTACGAAAGACAATATAAATTTACTTGAAGTATTGCAGTGTGGGTAAATTATAAGTAATATATTCATATGATAGTGTGTGGCAAAATATGTTGCCGTCATTTTGTGAATGTGTGTGAGAAATAATTTAGAAATTAGGAGAAGGCTAGTTGAAGAAAAGCAAAGTAGTTACAATGTTAACTTCACGCTTTTCAATTCAGTTCAATTCTGTTGCTAATTTCTGGTTTATATTTATATAAGAATAGCATCATTAATTCTCATGTTACAACTATTTTCACCTATAGCTAAGTTGTATTCAAAATGATTGCTTCTGAGCTTCTTTTTCACTTGCCGAGCAAGAAAATATCTCAGGGAGCAAGGTCTGGACCGTAAGGAGACCGAGTGACAGTTTTGACTGTAAAGTTGTTGGTGGCCAGGATCAAAGTGTAGACCGGTGTAGAGTCCTGTTGCCGGTGCCATAGACCCGTGTAGAGTCCTGTTGCCGGTGCCATAGACCCGAATGAGGGAACGCTGGTTTTTCTGCAACGAAATTACTTCTTGAAATCCTTCAAGACCTCTGCAAAGCACTCTCTGTTGACTGTTCGGCCAGAGGGAATCCACTGGATGTAGATGATGCTCTTACGGTCGAAAATGTGACCATCATTAGCTTCCCGGTTGAATTGCTTTGCCTAGCGTTCTTGGGTGTGGGGTGTTATAACTAAAATAGTTTCAAATATTCTGAAATGCACTTCTTATACTTGTAAACTTAATCCAGTGCTACAATTTACACCGAATAGTATTGCAGAAGGGAGGTGCATTATTGTTGAATGCATTCATAAAACAAGTGGTATAAGAGATGTATCTTCCAAATATAATGCTGTTGTGTTTGAAGCGTGTATTGACTTACAGAAAAAGTTAGTGGGTGTTTGTACAGATATAGAACATACACTCCATACCACTGAACTCACATACCTATTTCTTTACTACCCACAAGGGGCTAAACAGAGAGGGGACAAACAAGGACAGACAAAGGGATTAAGTCGATTACATCGATCCCAGTGCGTAACTGGTACTTAATCTATCGACCCCGAAAGGATGAAAGGCAAAGTCAACCTCGGCGGAATTTGAACTCAGAACGTAGCGGGAGACGAAATACCTATTTCTTTACTACGCACAAGGGGCTAAACATAGAGGGGACAAACAAGGACAGACAAAGGGATTAAGTCGATTACATCGATCCCAGTGCGTAACTGGTACTTAATCTATCGACCCCGAAAGGATGAAAGGCAAAGTCAACCTCGGCGGAATTTGAACTCAGAACGTAGCGGGAGACGAAATACCTATTTCTTTACTACACACAAGGGGCTAAACACAGAGGGAACAAACAAGGACAGACAAAGGGATTAAGTCGATTACATCGATCCCAGTGCGTAACTGGTACTTAATCTATCGACCCCGAAAGGATGAAAGGCAAAGTCAACCTCGGCGGAATTTGAACTCAGAACGTAACAGCAGACGAAATACGGCTACGCATTTCACCCCGCATGCTAACGATTCTGCCAGCTCACCGCTTTACTGCACTCACATACCAGCCAACAATTTCATACTGTTAACCAACCACTTGAGTGAGATGGACATCAAAACTGCCACTCACCCTCCTTACAGCCAAGAACTGTGTCAGCAACAATGATTTCCAGTAACTCTGAGATGTTTCAAGATTTTGTCTCTCCTTTAAATCCATCCATCTTATTCAACCCATCCCAGATAATATTTTCCTCGCAAATTCAAACATGTTGCAGTGAAATCGGTTCCATTTATCTTTAGTCCATTCAGTACGAAAGATGAAAGGCTAACGTAAACCCAACATGATTTTGTCGATCGTGATATTTTGTCTACCATTCCACTACCCTCAGATACGTTGATAATTATTTTCCCTCTTGCATGGCAAGTTTTACCCCCCCCCGCCGCCTCTATAACAGTAGTGTAGAGCAACCTTCGTAAATTCTTGCTATTTCATCATGTGATGATGAATGTCATGGCGAAACTATTGCTATAACTCGTTCTGCTCATCTTATTTTGAAATAACTACAGATGTAGTACTTTTAGTAAAAGGTAATTTATTAGTACATGTTGTCCTTGACTGAAGTTTCTAGCATGAAGGCAGCTCCAATTGTTCACTTTTAAAGGCAATCTTTCAGCTCTGCCTGTCGTGTCTTTCACTGTGTCTAAAATTCCAGTGGCAAATGTGGCCTATTCTTTCAACCTCTTTCTTCTGATCAGTGCGAATTCACTATAGTTTTCGTCGTTGTCTTAGTTGTACGTAAGGTTTTTAGAATAGAAACACAATGGAGATGTTTTAAAACTTCGTAATATTCATTCTGGTCTGCCGTAGTTAGTCATCTCTGAACAAGTCAGCCTATGGTCAAGACTTTCTGGCAGTGAGCCACCCTCATGTTTCATTTGTTATTTTATATAAAACGTTTCTGTATATACATAGCATAATGTGACATTTGTTGTTTTTAAGCCTGACGTTTTAAGATAGAGGAACAAAAGAAAACATTTATCATGCCAAACAACGATGTATATATATATATATATCTTCGCATTTTTTACTTTCTGTGAAGTCAATTGTGTAATGTATAATACAGTTCTTCAAAGTATATTCGATATCCAACAATCTTCTAAATGTATTCAATGTTTAAACTCCAATAGCGTAACATTTCTCATTGGTTTGACCACAGATAAAATCGGTAGCGCCATAATGTGACGCCTATTGTATTTACTACAGCTCCACGTTTTCGAAATTTAAAATTCCGACAAGTCAAATATACATATATATTTGTACTTCACAGTGAAATTTCTTTATAGATACATAACATTGCAATATTCCACTATATTTTTCTCCTATTAATTGCTTGATTCTTTTCTGCTGCAATACTTTTTTCCTTCTATGATGTACAGTTTACGAAAAGGAATGTTGCCAGCTGTTCCAATTACTTCTTGTTTAATAAAAACATTGCTGCTTTCAGAATTTCTATTGTCGTGTCACCATTCATGTTTGTATTGATTGCATTTACTGTTGTATAAATGTGAAGTGCTTAGGTATTTTTTTTCTGTTTAAACTATTACATTAAATACAATACACCATGGATCCAACAATGTCTGATTCAATCTAAACAGTTAATAGATCTTAATGAGCACACGGTTAACACAGAATACTATTGTTAAGTGCTAATTATTGTAGCGGAATCTAAAATTGCATTTAGATTTAATAAATGAACTGGTCGACGAATTGGTGGCGCAGCAGATACTATATTACTATGTGAGAACACATAAGAAGCTATAGATAATGTCTATTCTATACCGAAATGATTCAGTGAGATAAGAATACTATTCATTATAGAGGTTTCAGATATATCTACTTTCTAATTAATCTAATGACATCTACTTTTAATTACTATCAAGAGCCAAGTGTCTACAAAAGTCGAGGAGATGGCAATGAGTTTACAGAAACAGTAGTGGAGATAAATGCTTTGCCAAGATTGCTATCCTTCTTTGCAATTGTATGCTTCCTGCAAGAATTTATGAGATATTCCGCATTCAGTGCAATGAAAGTCATTTCAACGTGGGAAATTTAAATGGGTTACATTAAATGAAGCAAACAGAAAATATCATAAATGTTTACGTAAATAATAGGAGTTAGGTTACTACAGGAAAAAGGCCAGTACTAAGATACAACCTCACCTGTTTGCATTAATATCTCAATCATTGAAATATATTAACAGGTAACATCGGAACGTTAATTTTGTTTCTTTTATTTACAGATTCTGAAGGAGGAAGCAGTGCAAATAGTATTCGCAGGATTTTCTAGGCCAATCAGAATCATGCAATCAATGTTCTTTTTAACATTTGCAAGTCAGGACATGAACAAAGAGGGACTTCCTGGGAGCCGGCGTTCTAACAATGAAAGGCAGCTAACTGCTATGATTAGTGCAGCGTGTGGGGAGTTTTGACTCTACAAGAGGGAGGAACAGAGATGTGTCGGTCGGGAAAGCCTGGGTGTTCATCTGCTATCTTACATTGTGTAGATATCCTTAAGGAAAATGCAGTTTGTTAAACAAAGTTGTGAAAGAAATTAGTTGTTATAGATGAGATCGAATTCAGTAATTTCAGATGGAATGTATGCGTCTTTTTTTAACTACACTGAATCGATCTTCCGGTTCCATGCAATGTGTTTTTAGTCTAATCAACTCTACTGAACGTTTCTTTGTCGTAATACTCGTAAACCATGTAAAATGTTACGGACATTGCTCTGTATCCTCCGATTATCTCGTGAAACTAAATATAAAGTTAACTTTATTACACTGTTCTTTTTCGATAATGCATCACAAAATATGCACACCTAAAACGTGGACATCGAGTTAATTCATTCTCCTCGAGGCATCTGTTTGATGACAAGATATCTTATGATATGTTACCAGTATAAATAACACCTGAAGGTT
>NC_043005.1:9045026-9067526 GCF_006345805.1 Octopus sinensis | reverse complement strand
AGAGACAAAAAATGCGTGCAGAAGCTAGCGAATCAACATGGCGATCCATGTTGATATATATATATGTGTGTGTATGTGTGTGTGTGTGTGTGTGTGTGTGTATGTGTGTAAATGTGTGTGTGTGTGTGTGTGTGTGTAAATGTGTGTGTGTGTATTCGTTTGCTTCTGTATTTCTGATTTTAATGCTTTCATAAATGTGATGCAGTTTATGCATTGTCTAGTCCTATTATTAAAGTACTATGCAAGACACTAGACTAGATACGGATTATTAGTCTTCAATAATTAAATGTAGCAAATTACGTCACCGTTCAAAGTTATTTTCTCTATCGAAACAAATAGAAGTACCAAATATCTACTAAATGATCTTAATTTCAAATAAAGATAGAGTTTAATGAAATTAAACTTCAAATTGCAATAATACACTTTATCTATATTAATGACTTTTCACCGCCGTTTGCTTCCTGGGGGTAGCCCGTGCATTTTGCATCTGGTCCCGAGAAGCTTGATGGATATATATATATATACATGTTACCAACTTAATATTTCTCCAAAGTGGTTTGTGTATCAGAATAAGAAATCGATATATTATTGACTTATACCTTAAGAATCCTAGAGTTGGAATCGAAACTTTAGCATATCTATCTAAAAAGCTTGAGCTCAAAACTACACCAAACAATTATGTACTGTAAATCAAGTAGCACAGATTTTACATTTACGTGCAATCGCTGCTCCTTCGTAACATGGAGTTCGATAAAGTAATTTAAATAGATTTCTTGTGAGAAAGGAAAAGAAAAGCTCTCCAAAATTATTCTCCCTTTACGTTTAGAGCATTTTATTTTGCCTTTTTCCCCTGAGAAGAGCCAAATCTCTAATAGTATTTGGACACCAGTCAATCGGTTCCACGTCTTCATCTTACTATTTTATGGAAAAGAAGTCCTATGCCAGAAATATAATTTGTTGTGGGCCACTGTTATCTCTGTTATTTATGTTGTTGTCATTTTGCAGTTGATGTTATTTTTATTGTTGTTGCATTGGGGGTGGTGTTGGTGTTGGTGTTGGTGGTTGTGGTTGGTAGTGCTGCTACTGTTGCTCATGCTGGACGTGATAGTTATAAACTTTGTAAATTCTGAAACTGGAATTCGTGACCCAGTCCGAAAAATTTACAGATCTACTAATATGTTAGACAGGTGTACAAGCAATCACTTTTCATTCCAATTTCATACTGACGAAATATGTTAAAGTGACGAATCAAAAACCTTTCGGAATACAATTATAGACAAAATAGCGTTATCCTGAGACACACAGAATGCAGTTCATGTTAATTCCCTGTAGTATGTTGTTCCATTCAAAGTTAAAATCGCATTTCATTTCTACTTCGTGTCACTTTACAAATTCTGCTCCAAAAACCTTGTCATCACTTCTATTTGGAATTACATCCATTGTTGTTTTTATATTGTTTGTTCCTTCTCGAGCCACGCCTGGCTCATAAACTTCGTATACTTTTAAACTTCGTATACTGGTAGAATGTGTCAAAATAAAACATTTTTTTCTCTTGGCTTTCTTCAGAAAATTGTAATTTGTAAGTTTGACGTAGTTTAATTTTTCGAATGTTAACCAATCGATGGCCTCTATTGTGCTAAAATCGTTTGCTGCGTCTAAAACTGAGACAACATCCTGTCACTAACCCTAACACTAACGCTAACCCTAAATTTTATTTTGTATACCAGTATACAAAGTTTAAAAGTGTTTAGTTAACTAGAAATTGTGCTGAAAACTGGCGTTCAAAAGGAAAAGATCCACTGGTATTCCTTTCTTTGACCGCAGAAGGATAAAAGGCAATGTGCACCTCGGCGAATTTTGAACTTAGAACGCAAGGAATCGGAATAAAAGTTTTTTTATCATTTTATCCGATATGCTAGCGATTCTGCCAGCTCCACACATCTAAGATTCTTTAATAATGATGTCAAATTTTGGCCCAGAGGCGGTACGTTAAGGAAAGAGGACAAGTATTCAACTGGTTCTTATTTTATCGATCCCGAAAGCATGAAAGACAAGTTCGCCTCAGTGGAATAGATTTTGTAATAATAACATATGAATATACCTTTTACTTTTTCAGTCATCGGGCTGAGGCCATACTAGGGCAACGCTTTGGAGGGTTTAGTTGAACAAAGGGACTTAAGAACTAATGTATTGAGCTTAACACTTAACCTATCGCACTTTCTTGCTGAATAGCTAAGTTGTGGGGAAGTAAACAAAACAATTACTGGTCGTGAAGCGGCGGTGGGAGGAAAAAACATACACAAAAACATACACATATAAACACACATTATAGACCCAGCCCGAGTCTATAGTAGAAAACATTTTCGCAAAAGCCCTCGCAGTAAGATTGAACCCGGAACCCTGTAGTTGGATAGCAAACTTCTTACCACATAGCTACTCCTGGACATAATAACTTTACATCATAATAATTTTGCAGTATTGTTAAGTAGTGAAGTCAGCTACATCGGTTATGCATTTCCTCATATGGAAAGTTGGGAAAATCTATTGTCAAACATGTCTCAAAGTGATCATCCAGTGATTTTTCCAATAGTGGCATCTCAAATAGCATTTCCCAATGTATTATCTTTTTTTTTATTTATGACAGTATGCAGTAATTTGAAGTGTTATTAGTTACTATTTCTATGGAGTTGAGTGAACACTTGTAAACTCATTCGTTGGCTAAAAATGTATTTCGTTGATGTTTGGGGCTTTGTGTTACTTCAGATCTGACCCGAGGGAATTGCGAGCTTTTGGGGGTTTTTTGCTGCAGACAGATATTCGGTCCTTCGATACAGGGCTAGTGACTCATTTTTAGCACCTGTATCGCCAAGCTGACGTTCATACAACCAGGTTACATTTGAGGAAAAATTGTTGGCTACTATATCTAGCAGGTCAAGGGACTGCGAAGAGGATCTCTCATATCGAGAGATATATTGCTAGCATAAGAGCAATAAAATGTGAAGTGAAACTGCAAATGAGTAGTTTTTCATACTGCCTCTTTTATTTCCTGCCGAACAATAGCAATGTCCTGGTAATACATGTAACCATTGCTAAGCAACTGTAAAAGAAGCCATGAAATACAATAGAAAACGACATGATTTTGCATTATCAATAATTCTGTGCTCTAATAACGTATCATCTTGTTGCACCTGTCCAACAAAATCTGGCAGGTATATGTTGCGCTTTGTAGCATAATGATCGAATGGAAATCGCGAAGTCACACATTCGTACACACACCTATTTATGGCTATCTCACCACAAATTTGTATGTATATACACTACGCATGAGGAGAAATATACACATACACACACATATACACACGTCCGGAAATAAATACATCTATATACGCGTCAGGTGGGTATCTATCTACCAAAGCATGTGTTGTACATACGTGTGCGCTTTTGTTCGATCCCAGCAATATACACATAGATACAAAAGTATATATATATGTGTATGTCTGTGTATAGATGTGTTTTTGTTTTTTACACCTTCATCGGAAAAATATGTGTGGGTGTGCATGTTTGTTTGTTTGTGTGTGTGTGTGTGTGTGTGTGTGTGTGTCTATATATTTTTCCACGCGCGTGTGTGTGTCTATATATTTTTCCTCATGCGTGTGTGTACGCGTGCCAGCCGTTTGCACACTTATATACGCACATACAGAAATGTAATTGCTTTGTCCTATATTCACATACACACACACACACACAAACACACACACACACCAACACGACACACATACACACGGACCCTTCTATATAATAAAGGCATTTATGTGAATGCATGCTTTTTGTGTTGCTCTGCTTGTTCCAAGTCTTTGATGATCTCCATTGTTTAAAGTTGTCTAATTGCTTTAATCTTCCTAATTTCTGTGTGCCTAAGGCTTTTGTTTTTGCTGCGATAGCACTAGCAGCAGCAGCAGCAGCAGCAGCATTAGCAGTAGCAGCAGTGGTGGTAGTGGTAGTAGTAGTAGTAGTAGTAGCAGCAGCAGCAGTAGTAGTAGTAGTAGTAGTAGTAGTAGTGGTGGTGGTGGTGGTAGTAGTAGTGGTAGTGGTGGTGGTGATGGTGGTGGTGGCGGCGGTGGTGGTGGTGGTAGTAGTAGTAGTAGTAGTAGCAGCAGTGGTGGTGCTGCTGGTGATGGTGGTGACAGTAGTAGTGGTAGTAGTGGTAGTAGTGGCAGCAGCAGCAACAGCAGCGGAGAACGGGGGCGGTGCGGGTGGTTTTGGCGTTGGAGGCGATGGTGTTTAGGTGTTAGTGGTAGTTGGGCAGGTCAGAGCCATTATGAGAACAGGATGCCCGATCTGAGAAACGGCTTGTAATCATTGGACAATACGAGTGAATGACCATCACTGGAAAACTGGTCGGACCACTTGCTGTGCGTGGGAGTACTTTTTTTTTTCATTATTATTCCGGCTCAAACTGGATGTTAGTAGAACATCGATTAACAAGCAACAAACTTATATGAATAATCAAACGACCACGCACTAAGCACAGACAAACACACACAAGTAAATACAAACACTCACACACACACACACACACACACAACACACACACACACACACATATATATATATATATATATATATATAAAGTATTTTATGTGTATATGCACTCACATCCACACCTATCCATATATATATGTATATATATATGTATGTATGTATGTATGTATGTATGTATATATATATATATTATGTATATATATATATTATGCATATAAATATATATAAGCATTGTAAAAGCTATTGTTCATTTAGACACTTTTATACGTATTTCTCAACAATCATGTTTATTGTACTCAGTTCCATGGAAACCTCGCTATAACGCAACAACTACAATTATAAATGCTACAGTACCACCTATGCTGTGTACCCTCCTATTCAATCTAGTCGAGAATCTTTATAATCCTTTCTACCCTGGGTAGAAGGCCTGAAATTTGTTACCAACCGCAGTGCTCAACTGGTACTTATTTTGTTGACGCTGAAAAAACTGAATTATATAGCTGACCTCGGTGGAGTTTGCAGAAAAAGAAAAAAACGGAAGAATCGCCGCTAAGCATTTTGCTCGGCACACTAACTATTCTGGTAACTCATCGCCTTGATAGCACTTATAAAATCCTTTCTTATTTCTTTATTGTCCACAAGGGGCTAAACATAGAGGGGACAAACAAGGACAGACAAAGGGATTAAGTTGATTACATCGACTCCAGTGCTTAACTGGTACTTAATTTATCGACCCCGAAAGGATGAAAGGCAAAGTTAATCTCGGCGGAATTCGAAATCAGAAGGTACAGACAGATGAAATGCTGCTAAGCATTTCGCCCGGTGTGCTAATGTTTCTGCCAGCTCGCCACCTTAACTCTTATAATCATTTCTTTAACACTTATAATCCTTTCTACCATAAGCATGAGGCCTGAAATTTAGAGGAGGGGGATAATCGATTACATCGACTCCAGTAATCAACTGGTATTTAAGTTATCAACCCCGAAGGATTAAGGCAAAGTCGACCTCGGCGGAATTTGAACTCAGAACACGAAGACAGACGAAATACCTATTTCTTTACTACCCACAAGGGGCTAAACACAGAGAGGACAAACAAGGACAAACAAACGGATCAAGTCGATTATATCGACTTCAGTGCGTAACTGGTACTTATTTAATCGACCCCGAAAGGATGAAAGGCAAAGTGGACCTCGACGGAATTTGAACTCAGAACGTAAAGACGGACGAAATACCGCTCAACATTTCGCTCGAATCCTGCCGCAAATATCACGCCTTTTCCAAGAGTTTTACCTTTTATTTTTTTCCACCCATCTCTTTTCGTAGCGATACAATGTTTATTTAAGGGGGTCGTGAACACACCGTTTAGTGGATTGAGGAAACACGTTGAGGGATCAGAGATGACTTACTGATGCTCTGGTTGTTATTGATGACGATAGTGATGTCGCTGGTTGCTGTACAATTATTTATTATATTTAAAAGTGAGGTTGTATGCTGTCTGTCTCCTACGATTTAGATTCCTAACTACTCCCACATTTTGCGGTGCAGTGTAACCAAAAGCGGGTATCTTATAGTCGTGATTCATATCGAGCCCTTCTGGGTATTAGCGCGCGTCTACGATGAGTCTACGAATTTAAAAAAAATTTACCATCAATTTTTCCCATTTTTAATGTATTTTTTTGCTATTATATAAGGGAAGTAACTCTCTAAAAATGTATTATTAAATCTCAGAACGTAAAAAGCTACAGTAACACCCCCCTTTGTGGTTAGCCATATTGAGATGGCTATTATACTTTACATCTCTAAAAATGCTAATATAGTTATTTCCCTTAGAAACCCGAGCAACGCCGGGCGATACTGCTAGTAGCATATAAATCTATGAATAATGGCGCGTGAATATTGGGCTGAAGAAGCTTTGGATACAAGTCGCCGGAGCCAGCCCGGGGCAGTCGTTTCTCTTTTTTATAGATATAAGCCCAAGTCCCACGGGCAGCCTTCAAAATTCTGTATCGAAAGGGTTTTAACTCAATATTCACATGATAATATTTCCATATTTATTTGCTTCGATATCCAGTGTCCTTAAAATGCCAAAATAAACAAAATACTATTTCGCGTTATCGAAGTTGCTAGATTCTTACGACGTCAACGATATGTGTATAGGTATGAATGAGCTTGTGTGTGTGTGTGTATGTGCGTGTGTGTGCGCGTGTGTGTGTGTGCGTGTGTGTGTGTGTGTTTGTGTGTGCGTGCGTACGTGTGATTCTCTGTCTATCTGGCTGGCTGGCTGTTTGTCTCTCTCTCTGTGTCACTATCTGTGTAGATAGATAGATTGATAGATAGACAGACAGACAGACAGACAGATAGACAGACAGAAAGATAGATAGATAGATAGATAGATAGATAGATAGATAGATAGATAGATAGATAGATAGATAGATAGATAGATAGATAGACAGACATGTATACCGCCATATTGGACCACTGAACTCAACACGTTTTCTTTTTCGTTGTCTCTTTATTTCCTCTTATTCATTTCTGCCGAAGAGCGTTGGCTCATTACGTAAAATAAATCTTCATTTCTCCCGAGCGTCAAACTAGTACACTTGTCTGTTATTCTTACACCTGTCTTTGTCTCTGTTTTACTTTAAATTTGAACTATATATGTATGTATATAAATATACATACATATACATACAAAGACATGTATATAAATATACATATATACACATATATATATATACATATATATACATAGTTACGTGTGTGTGTGTCTGCGTGATTGTGCGTGTCTATGTCTGTGTATTTGTATGTGTATATATATATATATATAGAGAGAGAGAGAGAGAGAAAGAAATAGAGATGGAGAGAGAGAAAGAAAGAAACATAGAGATATATGTATATATATATACATACATATATATACATACATATATACATAAATATACATAGTTACGTGTGTGTGTGTCTGCGTGATTGTGCGTGTCTATGTCTGTGTATTTGTATGTGTATATATATATATATATATATAGAGAGAGAGAAAGAAATAGAGATGGAGAGAGAGAAGAAAGAAACATAGAGATATATGTATATATATATACATACATATATATACATACATATATACATAAATATACATAGTTACGTGTGTGTGTGTCTGCGTGATTGTGCGTGTCTATGTCTGTGTATTTGTATGTGTATATATATATATATAGAGAGAGAGAGAGAGAGAGAAAGAAACATATAGATATATGTATATATATATACATACATATATATACATACATATATACACATACATACATACATACATACATACATACATACATACTTACTTACATACATACATACATACATACATACATATATACATATATCTACATGCATACATACATATATATGTTCGCGCGTGTGTATACACACACACATATAAAAATATATATACATCAGGAACGAAGTATTATTTCAAGTTCAGAAATTTTCTACATTCTTATGACGCCAAAAATATGTGCATATGTATGTGTGTGTGTATGGGTATCTACATATATTTAGAGTTTGTGTTTATGTGTGTGTCATAATGGAAAATTGCTGATGTGAAAGTGTACATGAGAGGAGAGTGGGTGTGAACACGAGAGAGAGAATATAGATATTGATAAAGCACGTAAGAAAATACGAAGAATATGCAACTTGCTATTTTTGTATATGCTTGCGTATAACAAAAATACGCACGGGTGTGAAATTGTAATTTAACAAAAATCGGTTTGAAACCCAGATTCCAAAACAGAGTTATATAAATTATATGAAAAAAGAAAATTCAGACAAATTGATGAAAATTGCACAAGTGTGAGTTTCGGAGACTTTGTTATAGCGTTCGAGGGATTGTAAGAAACTGCTAAAATACACGAAAGAAAAGAGATAACTATGATTAAGAAACTAATTGAATTCTATGGGGAATATATAACTATGATGGAAAGTTATGACATACCAAGAAAATTGCAAAGTTAGCAATATTTGTCTGTTTGGAGAGAAAGTGAGAGAAAGAGTATGTGTATGTAGAGGAGGGTGGGTGCGTCTGCATGCCGTGGTGTTTCCAAAGGTAACATACATGCAACCATACATGCATACAAACACGCACGCATACATATGTGTATGTATGTGTGTAGGGTAAATAAGAAAATGGAGAGGATAATCAATTGACAAACATCAGCCTGTAGACATTCATTTATATCTACTATTTATTTATCCTTTAGATTGTTGTGGTAAGCTCTAACTCACACGCACGCACACATACACACACGCTTATATATATATATATATATATATATATATATATCACCGTGATCACCGTGACCGGCCAGGCTATCAAATGTTGCTACACATCGCTGGTCACAATGCGCTTCGCATTGTTTTAGCCTTCAAATGACGCCACCCCGCTGGCTAAGCGAGCAGGCCATATATATATATATATATATATATATATATATATATATCGCTAAGTTTAAGAGGTTTTACAAAAATAGTTTGTAACAAAAAAAAAACAAAAAAAGATAAAGTAATTGAGATAGCACGCATTTACACTTTTATGATATGTTACCGGTTTCAGTCAGTTGGAATTAGGATTTAGTCGTGCTGAAATACATGACTAAATGAATTTAAATAATTTCAATTCAGTTGTGGAAGTTCACATGTTTTTATAAATGTTATATAGTGCTGGAATTCAGTTGCCCCTTTGATTGTTGCTGGGACGCTATTGTAGCAGCAATTGCATACGTGGCTGCTAGCAATAGCAGTAGCACTAGAACTGTGTATTAGTGGCAGCACCAGCAATGCTGTATTATTTGTGGCTATATTATTGGTGGATTTTCATCAAAACTAGTAGCAGTATTTGTAGTGGGAGATTCAAAAAATTGCTGTTGTACGGTTGGTGTCAGTTGCCTCCCTTTTACTCCTGCATTTATTTGAAAGTGGCCGGTATTTGATGATGCGGGTTGTTTCTCTGTTGATACGTTGTTGTTGCGGAGTGTAATCGCTACGTAAAGCATTATAGTATATTGTGTGACAAATTGCCATCATAAAACACTTTAGACTTGCTGCTGTTTTAGATCCATATTTATAAGAATCTTGCAGAGATAATAACTCAGTGCTGAATAACGCATTATGCTCTTATATGTTTTAGTCCAATGACTGTGGCCATGCTGGAGCACCGCCATGCTGGAGCACCGTCATCTTTCCACCTTTGTCGGGGTAGCTTCTGGTGAAGGATGGAGTTCGATGCTACTGCCCTCTTTTGAGTTTCTTGTTTAGATATTGGCTCATCCGGGATTTCGGCGAGCCAGAGGTTAAGTTCACGTTTGAAAACGTCTACATCCACCCCATGGGGACTCCTCAGATGCTTCGGCAGATAGTTAAATAGCTGTGGGTCCTTGGAACCCAAGCTATTGCAGTACATCGTCCTTGCCCGAGATGAAGCATTAGTACACTATTCCATAATACAATGCAAGTTTTCTCATTTTCTAGATGCAGCTGTCTACATGGGGAATGTTGATATCTATTGGAGGTCTCAGTCAGATTTGATGATGAATATTCTTTTCTCCATCATCGTATGATACATAGGTGAAAGTGGTTGAATATTTTCAACTTCAATGTTTGCGAGAATTATCGTATATTTTAAGTAGCATGACAAAATCTGGCTTTTTTAAATTACAGGCTTCATTGACAGACTTCCACAGTTTGTGCCTTTCTATTTTCACTCAAATATCCTTTCGTCTCCTGCGATTATGGTAAAATAGAAATACTCACCTATGTTGCCATGCCCTAGAATTGAACTAGAAATTGTCTGATTCAAAAGTGAATAATTCACTGTTTGGCCATGCTCACAAATTTGGTATTGGTATGGAAGCATTCTAACAACCTGCTAGATTCATCGCTTTCATTGGTTCATAACATGAGCGAACTTTTAATATCAGAGTCAGATCTGTCATTTCTCTCGGGGCATTTCACACACTGAGATTTTCCCATTCACATTATACATCTTCATATCATATTTTCCATTTTTTTTCTTCTGAATTCCTTATTGGCATGACCTCTGTGTAGTAAATTTGTGTTTCTGCCTCAAGCTTTATCTTATTCCTTGTTAACGAAATTTAACCTGCTGTGCTTTCGTGTTTGTATGATATTCGCAGCAGCTTTCACAAATTCTCCAAACATACATCTTTTGCAATTGTTTCATAATTGGATTCCACTTGTGCCAAATCTCGACGAACTGAATACATATTTATCTATACCCTATGGTCATTAACTTTTGGATGCAATTCTCTATATATCACGAGGAATCTATTTATCCAAAATACACACACACACACTCACACACACACACACACACACACACACAACACACACACACACACACACATCTACAAACACGTGCTCAGAGTTCAATCCCCACTTAGGTCAACTGTGAGTTTTAAAATTTTGGTTTCAATATCGAAAGCACCAACTCAATGCCCTTGCGGCCGTCTTACTTTCCAACACTCGCGTACCTATTTGCCTCCGGGTCAAATACAACAAGGTCGAAAAGTGTCCTGTGTTTTCTCTCGACAACCTGGATCTATTTATGGAAATATTTACAGAATTCTAATAGTATTCAAAGCTCTTGCTTTGGTGTTCGAATTACTTTCACTGCTGAATATAAATATAAATTATCCGAGCATATTTAACTATCTGATCTAATCAGTAAACAGCCATTCGGAGTATCCTTCCCTCACATATTTTCAAACCCCTGAAGTATATATATCTTCGCTTCTGACAAAAAAAGTACACCTCTGATGTGACTTCGATAGAAGTAGCAGACCATGGCACACAAATGATGCCGTACTACTTGTATATGTTTCCTGATACACAAATCCAGAGGGTTAACAGAGCAACGTCTTTGATCAATGATACGAATTCTTCATCAGAGCTGCCTAACATTAATTAACAACAACTACTTAATTCTACTTTGCTAGGTGTTTTTTATTTTTATGGTGGAGGCGCAATGGCCCGGTGGTTAGGGCAGCGGATTCACGGTCATAGGATCGCGGTTTCGATTCCCAGACTGGGCGTTGTGAGTGTTTATTGAGCGAAAACACATAAAGCTCCACGAGGCTCCGGTGATCCCTGCTGTACTCTTTCACCACAACTTTCTCTCACTCTTACTTCCTGTTTCTGTTGTATCTGTATTTCAAGGGCCGGCCTTGTCACTCTCTGTGTCACGCTGAATATCCCCGAGAACTACGTTAAGGGTACACGTGCCTGTGGAGTGCTCAGCCACTTACACGTTAATTTCACGAGCAGGCTGTTCCGTTGATTCGGATCAACCGGAACCCTCGTCGTCGTAACCGACGGAGTGCTTCCTACTCTATTTTTATGATTGGAGAAATAAAACAGTTACTCATTTAGGCAGGAGAAATAAAACAGTTACTCATTTAGGTAGGAGAAATAAAACAGTTACTCATTTAGGCAGGAGTAGAGAAAAAATAAACACTCAGAATTTTTAATGGTTCTTTATGCTTACAAATCTTATGCTGACGGCATAGTGTTATATATATATGTAAGTTTGTATGTATGTATGTTTGTATGTATGTATAATTTTATAGCTGTTCGTATACCATTTGGAAAAGGGACCCCGACTTTTCTGATTATGTCTGACGGCATAGTGTTATATATATGTAAGTTTGTATGTATGTATGTTTGTATGTATGTATAATTTTATAGCTGTTCCTATACCATTTGGAAAAGAGACCCCGACTTTTCTGATTATGTCTGACGGCATAGTGTTATATATATGTAAGTTTGTATGTATGTATGTTTGTATGTATGTATAATTTTATAGATGTTCTTATACCATTTGGAAAAGAGACCCCGACTTTTCTGATTATGTCTGACGGTATAGTGTTATATATATGTAAGTTTGTATGTATGTATAATTTTATAGCTGTTCCTATACCATTTGGAAAAGAGACCCCGACTTTTCTGATTATGTCTGTTTCTGGAGAGGAAGAGGTTGTTTGTCGTTATTCTATCATATCGTAGAATTAGTAAAGGATTTCTTTTGAGAAATGGTTAAAGAATTTATTTTCAAAATCATGTGTTTAGGATAGGCAAAGATGGAGAATATCAGTGAGAGAAAGACTGTCAAAAGAAAGAAAAGTAATAGCAGGAAGCAAAGACAGGATCTGTGCTTAGTACAAAGTAAAGGGGATTCTTTAATGATACGGAGGTTTGTTACTGCGAAAAAACTTGTCAATAACAATAATCTCATGCCTGTCTGAACAAATGCACGCATAAGAATCTCACCTCCTTGTTTGTACATCTTCAAAGATATCCACCCGTTCATGTGGTTGATATGCATACAGAAACGCGGAGGACGTTAAGATATTAAGCTGCATATTCACGCACACACACACACACACACACACACACATGCATAGCCATGTGCATGTGACGAAGAAGAAGAAGAGGAGGCGGAGGAGGAGGAGGAGGAGGAAGAAGAAGGAGAAGAAGAAGAAGGAGAAGAAGAAGGAGAAGTCGAAGAAGAAGAAGAAGAAGAAGAAGAAGAAGAAGAAGAAGAAGAAGAAGAAGAAGAAGAACAAGAAGAAGAAGAAGCAGCAGCAGCAGCAGCAGCAGCGTCCATTTAATTCGAAAGAAGATAATGTTATTATTTCGTTTTTGGATTTGGTTTACAAGATTCTTTATATGAGTTCGTGTTTTGAAACATATTCTGTTGGGAGAGTCATTTTTTTTTTTGTGCCTTATAATGTAACGCCCTCACCGGTAAAATTTCCACCTAAAATTTTCGTTGCGTCTTGCAACCTTTTCAATAGTCTTGACTCTTCAATAGTCTTTTCGTTGCACGACGCAACGAAAATCTTAGGAAAATAGAAATAAAAAATAAGTGGAAATTTTACCGGTGAGTGTGTTACATTATAAGGCACAAAAAAATAATGACTCTCCCCAGACACAACAGAATAATGTTATTACCTGTTCTTTCATTCCTGCGCTTACTTGTATATAAATATAGTGGACCGTATTGTGAAATGTTTATTGGCAAGACAAAGTTGTGTAATTTGTGAGTTCCGCGGTTTCGGCCGGACTGAATTGGTGAACACAATGAAGGCGTTGGTAAAAGAGATCCCCGAAGAGGCAGACTGTTTCGTTAACGGATGGAACTCGACATATTTTAATCTAATGGATAACGATTTAGCGTAATTTTCGCGGTATTACTGATCTATGGACAGACATGGAATAGGTGAAGAGATTCTGGTGTTTGGGCGAGAGTCTAAGGAACTTCTAATACGAAAGTTGTAAAACTCTTATATTTGCGGTGATACGTGATACATGGAGAATCTTGACGGTTGTGGGTGCCGCAGTGAATGAAGAAGTTACGAAGGTGCGTACTTCAGAATGAGAGGTTATAGAGTGATAGGTGCAGGATAAGGCGGAGAGCTGGTAGAATCGTTAGCACGCCGGGCGAAATGCTTTGCGGTATTTCGTCTGCCGTTACGTTGTCAGTTCAAATTCCGCCGAGGTCGACTTTACCTTTCATCCTTTCGGGGTCGATAAATTAAGTACCAGTTACGCACTGGGGTCGATGTAATCGACTTAATACCTATGTCTGTCCTTGTTTGTCCCCTCTATGTTTAGCCCCTTGTGGGTAATAAAGAAATAGGTGATAGGTGCAGGAAAATCGTGCACCGATTTGTATGTTGTTCATAGTGTGTGTAGGAGAGACATATTACTCGGGAAGTGGAGTCGGCGATATCTTTGAGAAAATGTTGCAAACTTTCAGACTTGAAGCTGGAATCCGAAACTTTGACTAAGAATCGGTAAAGTCCGAGAAATTGAGAGAATGTGATAGCAGATAAAGGAGAAATAGAGATAGAACTGCGAGTCAACGTTTTATACTCAGTCGATATAAGAACAGGTGGGGTTTGTCAATACTGACAGGAATAACTAATAAGCTGTCAGAGGTGTCATATATAGTACAAGTAAGCTCTATGTTAAGGTGAAACCTATCTCTAAAAGAAACGAAACTATCGTGTTGCTGCTGAGTGGGAGCAATTTGTTAATCATCACTCACTTCCACTCCATAATGCCGTAAATGTCTTGGGCGTTAAACTCTACGGTAATCTCAGTTGGAGGCGCAATGGCCCAGTGGTTAGGGCAGCAGACTCGCGGTCATAGGATCGCGGTTTCGATTCCCAGACAGAGCGTTGTGAGTGTTTATTGAGCGAAAACATCTAAAAGCTCCACAAGGCTCCGGCAGGGGATGGTGGTGACCCCTGCTGTACTCTTTCACCACAACTTTCTCTTACTTCCTATTTCTGTTGTATCTGTATTTCAAAGGGCCGGCCTTGTCACTCTCTGTGTCACGCTGAATATCCCCGAGAACTACGTTAAGGGTACACGTGTCTGTGGAGTGCTCAGCCACTTACACGTTAATTTCACGAGCAGGCTGTTCCGTTGATTCGGATCAACCGGAACCCTCGTCTTCGTAACCGACGGAGTGAAAAAGAGAGGAATCTCGCTGTTGCTTTTCCTTCTTATTCTACCTTAACTTCCCATCTCGTGTACTTCTGATTTCTTTTTGTTTTATTTGGCCATTATTTCCCTCCTACACATTCACAGAAACTAATAAACTAATTTGTTTTACTTTTTTTCTCTATAAGTAAACGTTCACTACTTCCACGATCTCGTGAACTAAAGACAATGGTATATTTGTTCTCTCTCTCTCTGCACAAAGAAAGAAGTTATCGACGGTGAGTCTTCTAAAGATATCCGAACTTAACAACTTCACACTTAATCAATACAATGTTTTGATCTTCTGCCGATGCAAACAAGCATTAGTTTCCTTGGTTTCTGCTTTCTACCTATACAACTATATGTACAACTAAATCTGTCTGTCTGTCTATCTGTCTATCTATCTATCTATCTATCTACTTCTATCTATCTATCTATCTATCTATCTATCTATCTATCTATCCATCCATTTGTCTATCTGCCTACCTACCTACCGACCTACCTACCTACCTACATATCTATCTATCTATCTATCTATCTATCTATCTATCTATCTATCTATCTATCTATCTATCTATCTGTCCATCCATCCATCTATCTATCTATCTATCTATCTATCTATCTATCTATCTATCTATCTATCTATCTATCTGTCCATCCATCCATCTATCTATCTATCTATCTATCTATCTACTTCTATCTATCTATCTATCTATCTATCTATCTATCTATCTATCTATCCATCCATTTGTCTATCTGCCTACCTACCTACCTACCTACCTACATATCTATCTATCTATCTATCTATCTATCTATCTATCTATCTATCTATCTATCTATCTATCTATCTATCTATCTATCTGTCCATCCATCCATCTATCTATCTATCTATCTATCTATCTATCTATCTATCTATCCATCCATTTATCTATCTGCCTACCTACCTACCTATCTATCTATCTATCTATCTATCTACGTACGTACCTATGTACCACTTGAAAAGGAAAGTGAGAGTAGAGAGGCAAGTTTTGTCTAGCGAATGTTTTAAAAAAAGATGGGTGAATGTAGCAAGAATGGCACGTATGAATGACGAGCCACCTTGAGCATAGTCCTATGAACCCAGAAATCGAAAACAGAGAGTTGCTTATTTGCAAAAAAAAAAAAAAAAAAAAAGAAATATAAAATGTGACTTCATTGACGAGGTTACCGTGGTCTTTTCCGCAGGCTTTTCTTTCACGGGTAAACCTCACCTGTCCTCCCCTTTACACTTCATATTGACATTTCTGTGATAACGATCCCTATTGATCATTTTTTTTTTCCTCTCCCCCCCCCCCCTTTTGTTTTTTTTTTTTTAACCCCCCTTATTTTGTCCTCTTTCTCTCTTTTACGATCCCTTTTGATCGAACCTCCCCTTCCCTTTTTTTTTTTTTTTTTTTTTTTAATACCTTCAAAAGAAAAGCTCTACCTTGTAATTGTTCTATCTGTGTGCAGCCCTGTGTGGCTAATAAAAAACATATCTATATTTATATACACACACACATACACACACAACACACACACACACACACACACACACACACATATAATGCATATGTGTATGTATTATGTGTATACGTATGAGCGTGAGTTTGAGTGTGTGCATGTCTATAATAGTGTGTATATATATATGTGTGTTGTGTGTGTGTGTGTCTTATTGCGTCGGTTTTCATCGACAGAGAAGCAAAAAGTAGCAATTAAGAGAATAGTTAAAGAGAAATAGATGAAAAAAAATGTGATAGCAGAACCAGTTACGGAAAGGTGATTACGACACCACAACGAAAGACTGACGAAGAAAGAATCAGTAAGATAAAGGTAAGAAACGAAGCAGTGATAAAAATGTTATGGTAAGGAGAGCTCAGTGCAGATATATCAGAGAGAGAGAAAGAGAGAGAGAGGGGGGCGAGGGGGAGCGATGAGAACAAAGCAACGAATAAAGTAAGAATCTAAGATAGTTTTGTCAAAGTGTATGCAGGAAGTGAGGTAGAGGCAATAATTCTTCTTATGTTATAAAAAGTATGTGTGTGTAATATCGCCAGTCGGCCACATCGACCCCAGTACTCAACTGGTACATGATTTATCGACCTCGAAATGATAAAAGGAAAAGTCGACCTAGACGGAATTTGAACTCAGAACGTAGCGACGGGCGAAATACCTATTTCTTTACTACCCACAAGGGGCTAAACACAGAGGGGACAAACAAGGATTAAGTCGATTACATCGACCCCAGTGCGTAACTGGTACTTATTTAATCGACCCCCAAAGGATGAAAGGCAAAGTCGACCTCGGCGGAATTTGAACTCAGAACGTAACTGCAGACGAAATACCTATTTCTTTATTACCCACAAGGGGCTAAACACAGAGGGGACAACAAGGACAGACATAGGTATTAAGTCGATTACATCGACCCCAGTACGTAACTGGTACTTAATTTATCGACCCCGAAAGGATGAAAGGCAAAGTCGACCTCGACGGAATTTGAACTCACAACGTAACGCAGACGAAATACCGCTAAGTATTTTGTCCGGCATGCTAACGTTTCTGCCAGCTCGCCGACGGGCGAAATACCGATAAGCATTTCGCCCGGAGTGCTTAAAGTTTCATATTTTTTTATTGCTCACAAAGGGTTAAACATAGACGGGACAAACAAGGACAAACAAACGGATCAAGTCTATTACACGTGTGTAACTGGTACTTAATTTATCGACCCCGAAAGGATGAAAGGCAAAGTCGACCCTGGCGGAATTTAAACTCAGAACGTAACGGCAAACGAAATACGGCTACGCATTTCACCCGGCGTGCTAACGCTTCTACCAGCTCGCCGCCTAAAGTCTAAATTGACTTTGAAAGGAATTGCGAAGGGAAAACAGGAAACGAACAGAAAATTATTCATAAATAAAATAGATATAAAGCATTACTTGAAAATGAAATGTAATAATTAAAAATTATTATTATTTTATTGTTTTTTTTGCAATAATTCGAATATAAATATTATTTGATAAGCTAATAAATAATTAAATGAAGAAAGCGAACCAGAGAGAAAATGTGTCGAGTGTAAAGTAAAGAAATTGGAAAACGGAAAAATGAAAGAAGAATTTTAATGTCTCTTGAAATTCCATGACAACGATTAATTCATTGGTTTATACTGCAGACAACAATATTATTGACTGTCGAGTAAACACACACATACATACATACACACTAGCGTGCGCGCACACACACACACATACAGACACAGACACGCACGCACATACAAGCAGGCATTCACACCTGAACACACGCAATCACACACAGGTGCACGCAATATACATGCAAAACGATCATATATACATACACGATAGCAGAGAGAGGGATAGAGGGAGAGAGAGAGAGAGAGGAAGAGAAAGAGAGAGAGAAAGAGAGAGAGATATATAAAGAAATGTGCCACGCATACGCAAAGACAAGCACACGTTCATATAAACACAATACAATGTTTGGACTCAACCAGTCACAGACACAGAAGCGCGTTAATCTATTCACACATTCACTCAAAAACATAATATATCCATAAACACTCACGCATGTGTACTTACACGTGCGTTCATGTGCATATATGTGTGCGTATATATATATTATACATTAAGGCGGCGAGCTGGCAGATACGTTAGCACGACGGTTGAAATGCGTGGCGGTTTTTCGTCTGTCGTTACGTTCTGAGTTCAAATTCCGCCGAGGTCGACTTTGCCTGTCATCCTTTCGGGGTCGATAAATTAAGTACCAGTTGCGCACTGGGGTCGATGTAATCGACTTAATCCCTTTGTCTATCCTTGTTTGTCCTCTCTGTGTTTAGCCCCTTGTGGGTAGTAAAGAAATATATATATACTATACATATAGACACACAAACATATGTATAAGACGGGCTTCTTTCAGTCTCCGTCTACCAAATCTACTTAGAAGGTTTTGGTCGCCCCGAGCCTATATTACAAGACATTTGCCCAAGGTGCCACTGAATCCGCAACCATGTGGTTGGTAAGCAAGGTTCTTCCCTTCCCACACAGCGAAGCCTGCGCTTATATATATATATATCAAAATGTGACCACGTGTGTACCGTTGGCGATTTTTAACCTCCGTCTTCCCTTCCTTGGATTTTTCCGTGCCCTATGTTTCTGACGAAGAGCTCCGTTCGAAACGTTAAATCCTCCTTTTTTCCTTCCTTTCCTGAGCGTCCAATAACACTATACTTGTTCCACGTCCTCGCGTTGTTGTGTATTGTCTTTGTATTTTCATGTTTGGATTAACTATATATATATATATATATACTCTTTACTCTTTACTTATTTCAGTCATTTGACTGCGGCCATGCTGGAGTACCGCCTTTAGTCGAGCAAATCGACCCCGGGACTTATTCTTTGCAAGCCCAGTACTTATTCTATCGGTCTCTTTTGCCGAACCGCTAGGTGACGGGGACGTAAGCACACCAGCATCGGTTTGTCAAGTAATGCTAGGGGGACAAACACAGACACACAAACACACACACACACATATATATATATACATATATACGACAGGCTTCTTTCAGTTTCCCTCTACCAAATCCACTCACAAGGCATTGGTCGGCCCGGGACTATAGCAGAAGACACTTGCCCTAGATACCACGCAGTGGGACTGAACCCGGAACCATGTGGTTGGATAGCAAGCTACTTACCACACAGCCACTCCTGCGCCTATAATATATATATATATATATATATATAATATATATATATATATTTATATATATATATATATATATATATATATATAATATATATATAATATATATATATATATATATATATATATATATATATTAAAAGCCCGTGTATACACATATACAAACATGTATGTGAAAGCATCGGCACAGTATTTAATATAAGAAATGAATATACGCGCATACAAACTCAACCGCATAGAAAAACAACTTAGTGAGTGCTACGCACAATAATCGAGCCGCTACAATGACGTTGACCTTGGTAGAAATAGCAGGTGAATCTCTTTCACTCTTTACCTCTCTTCTCTCTCTCTCTCTCTCTCTCTCTCTCACTTCTATCTCTCTCTCTTCTCACTCACACACAGAAACACGTGATCACCCTGATGCGCAGTTTTGATATGTTGGTGTGAATGGCGTTTCATGATATTTTTTTATTCTGGAAATTTCCAAACACTGCTGCATACACACATACACACATATTTTATCGTTTACTAGTGTCAGTCATTAGACTGCGGCCATGCTGGAACAAATCATCGCCAGGCACTTTTTCTGTAAAGCCTTATTATGTCTGACTATTCTGTCTGACTATTTGCCGAACCGCTAATGTTATCACACAGTGGGACAGAACCTGCAACGATGTAGTCGAAAGCAAACTTCTTACAACGCAGTCGTTAATAGTAGGATCCAGTAAAAAATATATATGATCCTCATCTTTTATCTCTTATCTTTTATCATATACTTATTTCTGTCATTAGACTGCGGCCATGCTCGGGTACCACATCGATGAATTTTAGTCGAATGGATTGATCCCAGTGCTTATTTTTAAAAGCTTGGTGCTTATTCTGTCGATTTCTTTTGTCCAAACTTCGAGCTTACAGGTATGTAAACATACCAACAACGGTTGTCGAGCGGGGGTGGGTGGCAAACACAGACTCCAAAACACTCACACACACACACAAATACATACACGCAATTAATTTAAATATAAATAATATCTCTCTATATATAACGGCAGTTTGTCTGTGCGTGTTTCTGTGGTCTGTTGGCTTGTACCCTCACCCTGACCACGGCTTTCACAACCGATTCTGATGAAACGTGACAACAACACATAGCCCAATGTCATAATCAAAACTACCAGCGAAAATTTTGAAAAGTTCCCCCAGTTCTGAAAAAAATCGATAAAATCGACATGGGGTCGAGAATCAGAACAAACCACGACTGTCTAGGACGCAACTCAACCTTTTTAACTCAAAAAAAATTTACCATAATTTTTTTTGCTATTTTTTGGCTATAACTCTCTAAAAATGCTTTATAGTTTATTCCCTTACAAACCTTAGCAACGCCGGGCGATACTTGCTAGTACATATATATTACATAATATAATACTTAAATATCAATTTCATAATAATATTGAGTTGTGATATTTATTAATTAATCAGATAATATAATACATCTTATTTTAGATGCAAATATAAATCTATCGATAGCACAAATTTTGATGACGTAATACACTTAATATATCTACGTATTAATCTTAATTGTGAGTAACGTAAGCCCGTGCGTATACATGTGTTCTGTCTCATACACACTTAAATATATAATGTTATATAAAATAAACTATGAATCAATAACTAAATACGAATATAATTATCTTACTGTTTCATATGATAATTATGATTGACTTTTATAATCGACTTTTTCGTGAATTAAATAAAAGAATATAAGGGAATATCTATGTATATTAACAAACTGTTAATTAATTTAGGTGTAGGTGTGGCTGTGTGGTAAGGATCTTGCTTACGAACATCATGGTTACGGGTTCAGTCCCACTGCGTGGCACCTTGGGCAAGTGTTTTCTACTATAGCCTCGGGCCGACCAAAGCCTTGTGAGTGGATTTGGTAGACGGAAACCGAAAGAAGCCCGACGTATATATGTACATATATGCATGTGTGTGGTGTGTGTGTGTTTGTGTGTCTGTGCTTGTCCCCCACCATCGCTTGACAATGCTGGTGTGTTTACGTCCCCGTAACTTAACGGTTCGGTAAAATAGACCAATAGAATAAGTACTAAGCGTTCAAGGAATAAGTCGTGTGATCAATATGTTCGACTAAAGGCGGTGATCCAGCATGGTCACAGTCAAAATACTGAAACAAATAAAAGAGTAAAAGAGTAAATATATAAAACGGGCTTCTTTCAGTTTCTGTCCACCAACTTCACTCACAAGGCTTTGGATGGTCAAAGGATAGAGGTGAACATACTGGCAGAAAGTGTTACGCAGTGGAAATTAACCGGTAATGATTTGGTGGGGAACAAACTTCTTACCACAAACACGCACACCTCCGCCTATGAGTATATTCGTTGTGAAACACACCCAAGTATATCAATCACGTTTGCAGGTGTGTAGAACAGTTAAAATGATTTTATAAACGTGGAACAGCACTAGCAATAACATTTTGTCTCAGAGACTTTCTTGAACAGATTGTACGTTAAAATCACAAGACTTTGCTCAATTCGCCGATACCTTGCCAGACACTGTGTTTTGACATTATTTAATGACCTCAATCAAGAATTACCAGTACATTCTGAACCAAATAGACAATGCTTGCTTCGATATTGAATGGTAAACAAAATATGTATTTAT
>NC_043005.1:9030026-9042526 GCF_006345805.1 Octopus sinensis | reverse complement strand
CCAATCTAATAGCCATATATGAATACCAACCGGAATATAGGTGCGCCATTTCCGAACGTATTGTAAACTTAGCTAAAGCATCTAAAGCTTCATTATAGAGCTAATCTGGACGCCATTTTACTTCTTCCAGATAATATTTCTCATAATGCAGTCACTACTTTTAAAAAATACAAATGAAAAAGCAGTAAGTTCTGTCGGGATGTATATAATCCAGCTATTTGCCAATTGAATGGATATTTTTCCTGCAATGAAGAGCAACACATTCCTTATCTTTGGCAGAGAATATCTATATGTATCTATATGTATATAGTCTGCTAGTTTCATGCCTATTTAAACATTTGTAAATACACATATGTCAATAGTTATATATGTATGTCTATATATATGGTAGTGGTGGTGGTGGTGGTGGTATTGGTGGTTTGGTGGGTTTGGTGGTGTCGGCAGCGGTGGCGGCGGCGGGGGCAGCGGTGACTAGGGTGGTAGTGATGGTGGTAGTCGTTGTGGTCGTAGTTGTGGAGGTGAGGGTGGTGGTTTTGGTGGTGGTGGTGTTGGTGGTGGTGGTGGTGGTAGTGGTGGTGGTGGTGGTGGTGGTGGTCGTGGTGGGTTTGATGGTGGTCGAGGTGGTGGTCGTGGTAGTGGTGGTGGTCGTGGTGGTGGGTTTGGTGGTGGTCGTTGTGGTGGTCGTGGTGGTGGTCGTGGTAGTGGTGGGTTTGGTGGTGGTGGTGGTAGTAGTAGTGATAGTGGTGGGTTTGGTGGTGTCGGCAGCGGTGGCAGCGGCGGTCGTGACTGCGGTGGTAGTCGTTGTGGTAGTACTTGTGGAGGTGAAGGTGGTGGTTTTGGTGGTGGTGGTGGTGTTGGTGGTGGTGGTGGTGGTGATGGTGGGGGTGCAGTGGTGGGTTTGGTGGCGTCGGCAGCGGCGGCAACTGCGGTGGTAGTCGTTGTGGTCGTACTTGTGGAGGTGATGGTGGTAGTTTTGGTGGTGGTGGTGATGGTGGGGGAGTGCAGTGGTGGGTTTGGTGGTGTCGGCAGCGGCGGCAACTGCGGTGGTAGTCGTTGTGGTCGTACTTGTGGAGGTGATGGTGGTAGTTTTGGTGGTGGTGGTGATGGTGGGGGAGTGCAGTGGTGGGTTTGGTGGTGTCGGCAGCGGCGGCAACTGCGGTGGTAGTCGTTGTGGTCGTACTTGTGGAGGTGATGGTGGTGGTTTGGTGGTGGTGGTGGTGGTGGTGGTGGTGACGCTGGTGATAGTGTGTGGTCGTACTGGCTGGTCGTATTTGTCTTGATCTAGTCTTCCAATTATGATTAAATCAATCCGTCCTTTTTATTTCCCGTCGTCCATGCAGAACATATTTCAAGACCCATTTATTCGCGCTTTCTTCAATTTACACAACGCCATCGTGGATTTCTGGCATTTTCCTTCCTGCAATGAGGAGGTCGAACAGCTGCATAAAGAATGGCTTCCTGACACACGATGACTATGTTTTAATCTCTTGGTGCTAGCTCTTAACTGTCATAATTTGAAGGAATAAAATCTTTTAAATAAATCTACAGAGGGTGCCTTGTAAAATATGAATCGGAACTGACAGATTATTTACCGCATCAAACTATAAAACAACACCAGTAAAGATAAGAAACATGCTTGGATGATGAGGCAATTAAAATATATGAGTAATTGTAGAAGACAGCAATTAAAAAACCTATACATATATGTATGTATATATCTGAGTTTGTGTGTGCAAGCACTTATATGTGTACATATATATGTATGTATTTAGATATGTATCTGTATACATGTATGTATATATATAAATGCATCTATAAAGATATATCATTTGTACACAATTAAGCATACACACACACACATATCAATATGCATGTTTGTGGCTCTGTCAGTAAATATCTTTCTGTATAGGCATGCGTATGTATATGTAGCTATATGCATGCGTTTGTTTGTGTGTGTAAGAATTTATACATACACACACACACGCATACATATATATATATATGTGTTTGTGTGTGTGTGTGTGTGTACATATATGCACATACACGCATATAAAATCATAATTGTAATATATATATACCAATGCATACATATATATATATATGTAAATATATTTATATTATATACATAAACATATAGGTATACATATACATATATATGTACGTATGCGCGCGTATGTGTGTGTGTCTGTAGACATAAATATACATATGCAAAAACATATACTTAAATATATATGCATGTGTGCTTATGCGTGTGTGTATATATATATATAATATATATATATATATATATAATATATATATATATATATTACAATAGATATGTGTAATTATATGCATTCATATATTTGCATATTTATATGTATGCTAATATATATATATATATATGAAATCGAACTTATTTGAATATGTATATAGGTATGTAACTATCCATGTGTTAATATATACGTGTATTCATTTAATTGTGGTTCTACCTTTGCATAGCGTCTGCGCAGCTCTTTGCAGCTTCGATTTTTACAATAATTACCTGAAGTGTTTGATTAGATATTCTGTTTGACAGATTTATTAATCACATGATTCATATTTATCACCTGCTATGACATGAAGAATGTAAAATGTTCGTTTTTCTCCATCCCTGTCCCTTTTTCTCTTTTCTATCTCTATTCTCTTTCTCTCTCTCTTTTCTATCTCTTTTCCCTTTCTCTCTCTCTCTCTCTCTCTCTCTCTCACTCACATACACTTTCTCTTTCATCGTCGTCATCACACTCTGTTCCCTGCCTACCCACTGCAACTGCAACTCCCGTGAAAGCCAACTGCAATTCCACGAACATCCTCCACGCCTTACTCATTTAACATACATGATCTCCAACATAAAAGCAATACCGACAAGAACAGCAATAATATGAAAACCTGCAACGGTATCATCAATATCATTAAACATATCACCATCTTAATCATCTTCATTTTCATCGCTGCCAACAACTTAATCAAGAACAAAAACTTAATCATTTTTCAATGAGGAACTAACAGCACGAACGCAACAATAACAGCTTCAACAAGAACATTAATAAGCTCCTCGAATGCTCCAATAGCTTTAAAGTCTTCAACCAAAGTGGTGCCACAACCAATCAGAGATTGGCCACTAGAAACAGCAGCCAATTTTTCCTCAAATTACACCCTAACATATTTGAAAGCCAAATGCATTACATAATGTCATCTAAGATCAAGAATGATCATAGTAAGAATAGATGTATTAATTTAATGTTTAATCAAAAATAAGAGCGAGAAAACCATCTGCCAGTAAGGATGCATACAACTAGCACACCTAAATTACGCAGTCTTAAGAAATCAGGTTCACATTGGATAATCTCTTCCTAGATACAGTCTCACAAATAAAGACTTGATGATCACGACTAGGAAGATTGTGGTTAAGGGTTTACTTGTAACAAGGTCCTCGGTTTCAGTAATAACAGAGATACTACTGACAACTACAATAAATACCATAAACATCTACAATAAAATAGACATTGCTCCTCAACCACCCAAATACTCAGAAATTTAAAATATATATATCAGATGAGTTGATCTCTTTACAAATGACATTACAACAATAATATTCTATGGTAAAGTCCATATCATAGTAACTCTCATTCTCAATCACATCAATATCATTGGTTGAAATGGAGTTTGAAACTGTATTGATTACTAATTCAACATCAATAGCATATTTCCGGTAATATGAAATTTAAATTTTGATAAAAATTTTCATGTTTAAGTTAATTTCTGGTTTCAACTGCATAATTTAGAGTTTTATTATTATTTCTTTATTATTTGTTATTTGTTTTGTTGTTTTTTTTTATTTCAAGGGGTGGGGTTTACAAATTCGAATTTTAACGTAAATTCCTTTCTCTATTGGATTATTCACCCAAGTGAATCAGCGCTTCGCTGCTTTACGTTCTGAGCCCAAATCTTGCTAATGCCAACAATGCCTTTTATTCCTCCAGATTTAGATAAAAATAAGTAGCTATCAATTACTGTGGTCAATGTAAGCGACTAACCCCTCCTCTAAAATCTTGCAGGCATTGAACGCAAATTCGATACATTTTTTTAATAAATAAAGATATTAATGGATTTGGAAAACTCGTTTGTGCGCCAGAGACAAGTTCGCATGGTGTTATTTCTGGTCTTTGCATTATGAACTCAAATCCCGTAGCGGTTAACTACGCCTCCCGCCCCACAGGGACCTATATAATAGAGTGCCGTCTAAGTACTGTACCTGCGTTATGGTTTTGCGCCTCACATATAAATTTTGAGCATCTCATTCATGCAACATTCATTATCCTACATGAGGTGATGTCTGATTACCGGGGGAAACAAAATCAAGAGTGTGCAAAGCAAATATTGTTAGTTATCCGAACCTGTATTTTACGGTTTAGCCCTGCTGGGATATATGCAACAGATGTGACTAGCTAACATAATGAGTGCACAACTGCAAAAAGTTTATTAGTCATCTATTTATGATTTATAATATATGTATTATAATAATCTCTCTATTTAAAGCTGAAGTTTTCTGTGTGTGGCAGGTTTGGTAGCCTTCAACTAACACTATCTCCTCCGGGACCCTGCGGCGCAGGTTGACCAAAATTGAGAGTATGATAGAAGAAGGCTGGTTCTTCCTTCTGTAGAAAATAAAATTCAAATGGAACCATAAGACCAAAAATTATTTACATCAAAAAGGTGCTTTTTTCTATGAAAATCCCTATCTTTTTACGATTTTTTTATTGCTGTTTCGCCATTTTTCGGTGTATTTCAACCAGTAAAACGTTCACTTAAAGAGAATAACAAGCTACATAAGGCAAACCTTTTACTTTTCAAAAATTCCAATTCTAAAGGGTCGAAACAAACCCGAGCAACGCCGGACAATACTGCTAGTTTATGATATATATATTATAATCATTTATCATTCTGCCATTGACCTTGATTTAACAACGAGAAAGGAAGAATGTACATGCTTGTATCCGTTACTAGAAACAGTGGATATTTTACCCGTACCTGACTTGCATAATATATTAGAAAGAAAAACATGGACAGTGAAGATCCTAGCATTAAAAAGTGACAGGATAACCATGCCAGGAATATCTTTGCTTGTACTCTCGCATGATCACTTGTAAACTGGTGCCAAATAATAAGAGAAACTCTGTTAGAATGAAAGTATGAAAGGCAAATGTGAAGCCGGAAAATTTGCGCTAAATAACGCAAAATATTCCTTTCAACACAAACGACCAGATTCATCTTTACAATGATCGGAACCAATATACAACGATTACAATACTGAGTATTTTATTATTTTTTTCTTATATGGGTCCTGTGCGAAAGGTCAGGATTATATTTCCTCTTATGGCACACCGACTTATCTACTTTACAAATTTTATTGACAATTATACGACTAGGTTAATACCTGAAGCTAATAAAATAGTATACCTTGGTCATTGAACTCCACGATCATCTCCATATAATTGACATATTTCAGAAAATGAACGAGAATATCAATCTTATGTCAATATAGTGAAACTCAAAACTTGATAACCCAAGATGAAGGCACGGCCATTAGATGTGTTTATCAAGTTTACGTAAAAGTTATAAATTTGCTGTGTTTTCTCATAAACTATTCTTTCCAGTTCACAATCGATCATGATGGCATTTATGCTGCAATGCAAATGGGAAATCTGAAATCCATTAGGCTCCATCGATGAAGGCTGGAAGGGAAGATGACTGATTACCAATCAGCTGAACTGCACCGTAAAGCGCATCAGGTAGTATCCATTAGAGATGCTGGTAATGACAATAATCCTACCGGATTATTGAAATACACTCACAAAAGTATCGCTAGTCAGGGATGAAATATAGAAGAAAATGGCGAATATAACAAAATCTAAAGGTTTTCTATTGTGTTTATTGAGTGTACATACCATCATATATAATATATATATACATATATATATATACGCGAGAAAGAAGCAACAAGAATGGATAGGTTTTTAGTACAATCGTTTCATACAAGGACAGGCTTTATTAAAAGTTGCAAAAATTACAGCATATAAACGTGTCCCGTACTCATCAGCTAAAATACATGTGAGTTCTCTAGACATCCTAGTGGTTGAGGCTATACTCATGAAGTAATGTAGATAATTAAGTAACATAAACAGATTTCCAAAGTTCATTAAAGTTCTTTAAAGATGATGTACAGTCTTATCACAGAATTTTAAAAAAGTTTTAATAGCATCACAGAGAAGGTGACCTAATCCATAGTGCACATATGAATTTCCAGAGATATGAGGAGGGATTACATACTCACAGACGACAAATTTATCCATTGTTAATCACAATGGATAAATTTGTGATTAACAATGGATAAATTTGTCGTCTGTGAGTATGTAATCCCTCCTCATATCTCTGGAAATTCATATGTGCACTATGGATTAGGTCACCTTCTCTGTGATGCTATTAAAACTTTTTTAAAATTCTGTGATAAGACTGTACATCATCTTTAAAGAACTTTAATGAACTTTGGAAATCTGTTTATGTTACTTAATTATCTACATTACTTCATGAGTATAGCCTCAACCACTAGGATGTCAACCACTAGGATGTCTAGAGTACTCACATGTATTTTAGCTGATGAGTACGGGACACGTTTATATGCTGTAATTTTTGCAACTTTTAATAAAGCCTGTCCTTGTATGAAACGATTGTACTAAAAACCTATCCATTCTTGTTGCTTCTTTCTCGCTTATAATCACCCCACATTACTGTATTGTTAAAACAGTATAGTTTTTTTTGGTGCATCTAAGTTAGGTACCATATTCAAGTAAATTCATTTAAATTAACTTGAATCTTTATTGCTTTTTGAACATATATATATATATATATATATATGTGTGTGTGTGTGTGTGTGTGTGTGTGTAATATAAATATAAATATACATATATATATATACATCTTTTACTCTTTTACATGTTTCAGTCATTTGACTGCGGCCATGCTGGAGGATCACCTTTGATCGAGCAACTCGACCCCGGGACTTATTCTTTTTGTAAGCCCAGTACTTTTTCTATCGGTCTCTTTTGCCGAACCGCTAAGTAACGGGGACATAAACACACCAGCATCAGTGGTCAAGCAATGCTAGGGTTACAAACACAGACACACAAACAAACATACATATATATATATACATATATACGACAGGCTTCTTTCAGTTTCCGTCTACCAAATCCACTCACAAGGCATTGGTCGGCCCGGGGCTATAGCAGAAGACACTTGCCCAAGATGTCACGCAGTGGGACTGAAACCGGAACCATATGTATATATAGAGAGAGGGAGAGTTTATGAAAAAACAACAAAAGGCGAAGACAGGTGGTGTACAAAACAAACAGAGGTATTAGTATAACGTTCATGAATAGAAAATGTCTCTCTCTCTCTATATATATATATCCTCACACACATAGGTACATTCACATATATATACATATAAATAAATACGTACTAAATACATGCATTCATACATATATGCATACATGTATTCATATATTGGGAGGGTGAGTTAAATATCCGTTCAATAGTAAACAAATTATTCAATACTTAGAGAGCAACACTAATATTATTCAACACAAATGTTCAGACGCCTTGACTGTTACAAAAAAAATTTAGAATTTAAATGATTCAAGTGTTCGGAAAAGGAATTCTATATAACGTTCTGTGTGTGTGTGTGTGTGTGTGTGTGTGTGTGTGTGTTTGTGTGTGTTTGTATGTGTGTGTGTGTACGTGTGTGTGTGTTGTGTGTGTGTGTGTGTGTGCTTGTGTGTTTGTATGGGTTTGAGCGTGTGCTTGGTTGGTTGTGTATGCATGTACATGTGAATACATATACACAGACATCTCAAAATTAAACCAACACCCCTCAATATATCGTTTTATCAGTGCAGACACTAACTGCTGCTTCAAATATGTTAATATATATTTTTCAAATTCTGGTTTATAGCAGCTAACCATGGCAAACATATAGAAACAAAAGTGTTGTCTAACTTTCAAGGAGTGCGTATTATGAGTCAATCTGAGATCAAAATTAACCATTGCAAGATTGCAAAAATTTTAGGATTCCTCTTGACACAGTCAAAAGAATAATTGCATAATGCAATAGCAGCGATAAGGTAACAACAGTGTAGCAATAACCATTTTAGCCATTTTGAATTGTGGCGCGATTTTCAATATGACGTAATGTCTTTGCCGAAGAATTATCATTTTCGTTTTTTCCATTGGTTAATATAACTGTTCATATAAAGATTCTAGAAGTTTCGTAAAGAATATCCGTCATGAATTTCGATTCTTTTTAGTCAAGTTGAGCAGTTATAAAAACCCTGGATTTTGGAAAATAAATCAGTGTTCGTTTGGTAGTCACTCAACTCCACGTCACTCACTCTTTTGGAGACATCGGTAAATTTTTATGCCATGTCTACGTTAGTCACAAATCTATTTTGATTTGTTGGTTAATGTATTAGATAGAAAGAAGAAATTAGCTAAGGAAATTACAGTCGTTTTCCTTCACGACGAAATTATCTTTCTAACTGTAAATAACATAAAATGTTATATTTTTAGATAAAAATAATTTAAAAGAATATGTTTCTCTTCACGTTTGTTTTTCAACTGAGCATAGATAAATATGCATTTCTGAAATGTTTGATTTTTTTCTTATAGCGGTTTAAAGGACACGATTAAAATATTCAACTTACATGGTCGTTGATGTAGCGTTCCATGCGTATATGTCTATATGACGTTATAACTGCAGTTAGGGTTTTAGATATGATGATAACACTTGAGTATAAGTGACGTTGAATCATTATATTTTCCCTTACTCAGAGGAAAGCCTAAATAAATATTATAACTTAAGAGAAAGCTTAGGGTAGAATAAACCGACAACCGCCGTAGGAAAACAGCAACCCTCTCATCTCGAGCTGCGTTCTCTGGTAGGTGTCTTCGGGCTGTCAAGTTGATTGTTGAAAATGATATCAGTTGTAAGACAGCTGGTGTTGCAGAACAGCACCAAATGAATCGGAGTAACTCTGCGAGGGATCTCCATCAATGCGACTACTATGCCAGAACTGTAAAGGTATACATCTTGCTTTACCAGCAAATTTCCAACGAAAGGAGAAATAAATCTTTCGCAAATGATGATATCGATTTACTTTTAAGATGCTTATACAGACACACATACACAGACTCACCGCCCATATATAGATATATATATATAATATATATATATATATATTAATTATAGATATATATTATATATGAGGATAATATCGATATTTAAGTGTCGAAATTATCAAGTGGCCAGTAAGGTATATATATATATATATATATCCTGAGACAGATAGACAGATAGACAGATAGATAGATAGATAGATAAGTGAATGTTAATGCAATGCATTATACGTTGCCACATGATCTCCATATTTAATGTAACTTCAGTTACGTATATAATATATTTCAATGCATATATATATGTATATATGTGTGTGTATGTATGTATGTGTGTATATTTGAATATAAATATATTATATTATATCATATTATAGTATATATTAAATATTACCTTCATGTTGACTGTTTAAGCGGTATAATCGCGAAAGTGACGTTGGAATTTCATAGCTTAGCGAATTTCATAAATCTCAATATATTGTATATAATATCGAAAAAGTTCTTATTCCCTTGTATATCTTGTTTGCCATCATGAAAACCTTTCAGGTGTAATTAAGTGACTTTATATGAAGATATCAGATCGATAGACGGTAGTCAGCTACGAGAGCTTTAAATTAAATTGACACACCAATTGCACACTTTGGAGTAAAAAACGAAAGATAGAAATATGCTTCTGTTATCGTGAAAGACAGCGTTAGAATTCTCATCATGTATCATCGATTTTGTTTATGATCTATGTTACATATATAACGTTGTATCTAATATATAATGAACCATAGAGTATCAGACGTATGGGGAATGGCCAGATATATTATATTCCATCAAATTTCTATAATCTATAAAGTATGTGGAGAATTGTGAGATTTATTGAGGAAGACCAATTGTATTATGACATAAGAGATGTATTATTTTCAGCGTTACATATATAATATTTTTAATAGAACTTTCAATGAAATATGTAAGAATTTTCATAATTTTACAGATTATGATTTCCAATTTCCTCGAATCTAAGCTTAACACACTTCCCTACCAAACACACACCTTGATTAAAATATCTTTATATATAAAAGAGAGGTTGTGTGCTGTCTGTCTCCTACGATTTAGATTCCTAACTACTCCCACATTTTGCGGTGCAGTTTAACCAAAACCGGGTATCTTATAGTCGTGATTCATATCGAGTCCTTCTGGGTATTAGCGCGCGTCTACGATGAGTCTACGATTTTAAAAAATAATTACCATCATCAATTTTTCCCATTTTTAATGCATTTTTGGCATATATAAGGGAAGTAACTCTCTAAAAATTTATTATTAAATCTCAGAACGTAAAAAGCCACAGTAACACCCCCCCCTTGTGGTTAACCATATTGAGATTGCTATTATACTTTACATCTCTAAAAATGCTTATATAGTTATTTCCCTTAGAAACCCGAGCAGCGCCGGGTGATACTGCTAGTACAATATAAAAGTACTTTACTAGGGAACTTCTCTTTCTACTTTACGAAATAAAGATAGCTACGTATAAAATGGAACATTCCAGTGAATTGTAAATTTTGCATTATAGAGTAAGAACTTTAAACCAAACATATCGATTTTTTTTATAACTGATTTTAAATTTCATGATCTTATAATTAGGATGTTCCACACATTATAGTAGGGTTATAGGTTCGATTCCTGGATTGTGTGGTGCGTTGTGTTCTTGGGCAAACGCTCCATTTCTTTTTTCGCCTAATTGACAAATGAGTTCCAATCCAGTGCAAGTGCAGCCCATTCGCGATCCAGTAGACTAGGTCAAGGAATTGGAGTGCCGAAGGTTTATTTGTGTTTACTGGTGACAAAATAGTTATGTTAAATAATTACGGAAAGTTCTGTACATTCCCGCAGTCAAGTCATCCACGTTTTCGAGTACCAGCAGTGATTTGATTTAGTATATATTAATCATTAAGACAACATAGACACAAACAGTCATCTCTATAAAATGTAAAATTACTAACAGATTTGCCTCACAATTTGCACACAGTCGTAGCCTTTACGCTGTGATTTTACTTGCTACATATATATCTTTCAAATTGCACCGTGATTTCGCGACTGAAAAAACTGACACGTTGGATAAAAATATAGTTTTCATTGACGAGTCCACAATCAATTTATCTACATGGTCGTTCGGTCCTAAAAATGACAGTGAAATGTACATAAAATCGCATCCTACCATATACGATAACGTGGTGCAAGAGATCCGTTAAACTACAGGGACACCATAGCCTGTAAGCTTCTGACCATAGATCAACAGAGTCAGAGCTTCATTGTTACTTAACATGAAAAGTATTCAGTCGTCTTAATATATATATATATATATATATATATATATATATATATATATGATATATATATATATATAAATAACTACATAACCTGTAAAAAGGTGGCAGATAATATTGTTGCTAAAGAGATTTGAAACCGTAAATAAAATAACAACCTAAAAGTTTTATTTTTCATTTCCTTTCGAAAATTGCTATTAAATCGTGGTTTTGGGCGTGTTGGCTGCTCTTCTAGCATGTAAAAATTACCTGTTAACGGTAATTTTCTTGTGTTTAAATTACACTATTTTAAAATATGATACGTTGTCTATTGACTATTTCTACATGCTAGGCCACTGGTGGTGATATGTATATAACGATATCGCTACCCTATATTTGTATCTTATGTATATATATATATATAATGAATAATATAATTATATAATATATATTATATATATATCTATTATATATATATATATATATCATTATCAATAAGGGAAGCAAAAAATTCATAGAATTTTTTTCGCCACCAGCGGTCTAGTGAGAAAGAAAAATAGTCAAAAGACTATATAATATACATTCAACAATAATATTACCGAATGGCCTTAATAGGCCATTCAACTCACTAAAAGGAGCAGCTAAACTCAAACCGCTAAATAGTAGTACTTCAGAAATCAAAGGAAAATTGTTGAATATATATACATATATATATAAATATATATTATATCTTAGAGTGCGAGAGAATATAACTTATTTCTGCACACCACAGCGTCCACCAATCCTTGTATTAAATTTACTTGTAACTAGCAGTATCGCCCGGCGTTGCTCGGGTTTGTAAGGGAAATAACTGTATAAGCATTTTTAGAGATGTAAAGTATAATAGCCATCTCAATATGGCTAACCACAAAGGGGAGGGGTGTTACTGTAGCTTTTTGCGTTCTGAGATTTAATAAT
>NC_043005.1:8982526-9022526 GCF_006345805.1 Octopus sinensis | reverse complement strand
TCGACAATTTCTTTAATCTGGAAGGCTAGAAATGTACTCCTTTGACCGAGGTAAAGTGACGCAAAGACTCGTTTCGAAACGTAACGTGCTGCTACAAGCACACCCTTTCCACCCCTGTGTCAACCAAAATTCTTCGTCGTGATATCCATAAAAAGCTTTTATTGCTGAACCTCTCTTGATGCATATCGACACTGATGGACAAGAAAATGGAGTCTAGACGATCATATGTGGTGAACAGAGTAATAGAATAAAGTAATTTCTGGTGACCATGATTCACACATTTCCCCACTTCAAAAGGAGTGTATATCTAAAGAAACCCCACAACTCTGACTGTTTGGGCGCAACTGTGAAACATGAAGTTGGCTGTGTACTCATTTTTGAAGCTATATCATGGACTTCCCTAAATCCATTAATTCCTTTTCATGGTATAGTTAACTTTCAAATTTATGAGTATTTTGGTTGGTTATGTCCACCCTAAGGTCCAAAAATAATTCCGTACTATCAGCTCGGTCACTAGGATAAAGGTGGACCAATTTACAAGGCTAATATTATTCAGAGTTGGTGCAAAGAGCATAAAACTGAAGTATACCATTCGGATTGTCCCTGAAAGCACCTGATCTTAATGTATTAAAGAAGCATACTCGAGCAGCAAGTGAAGGGCTACTTCTCTCTGCCGTATTCACTGAAAGAGCTTAAGCAAGCTTTAGTTAAAGAATGACACAAAATTACCCATGCAAGCGTTATATGTATACATATATATATACATAAAACACTAGCAGTATAGCCCGGCTTTCCCCGGGATTAAGTTAGGATTATTAAGCTAATCAAGCTCTTTATTTCAAACCAAACTAAGTAACATCGACGTCAAATTTGAGCGAAATCTGTTGAAATTTGTAAACTTTTGGCTGAAAATGAGTGGCTGAAAATTTGATTGGGAAATCTCATAGGGAAGCGGTATATCGATATTTTCCTCTCAACGATTGTTTTTGTTTCTTTTCGTTTTGGGAGAACTTAAAGCAATGTAATATCATATGACTCCTATGTAATACTGGCATCAAATTTGAGCAAAATACATCAGAATTGGTAAAAGTTATGGTTGAAAATGAGGTGTAGCCAATTTTAGTGAAAAATTCCATAAGGAATCAGTTTATCGATTTTTAAAAATCCTGATGAAATGGAAAACCCCATAAGGAATCAGTATATTTATTTTTCATCCCAAATAGGACTTAAATGAACACAACATTGCTGATTCAAAATCATCTATATTTATACTTTAAAATTGGTGTTTACGCCCAACCCAGTTCTGCAGAATCAATGCCACGACAGGTGCGCATGGTTTGGGAGTTTAATCGGCAGAGGTGATCAGGTTGCACATGGGAACCCTTTTGAAAACGCCACCTCATGATCGAACGCCCTCCCCTTTACCCATGGTTTGGGAACCCTTCCAGCAAGGAAAATAGAACGCCTAAAAGGTCTCCGAATCCTCTGTGTCAGAAACGGTTATGTTCAGATCACAACAAAATATATATATATATATATATATATATATATATATATATATATATATATATATATATATATATCACGTGATCACGTGACCGACCAAACCATCAGATGTTTCTACACATCGCTGGTCACAATGCGATCGCATTGTTTTAGCCTTCGAACGACGCCACCCCGCTGGCTAAGCGAGCAAGCCAATATATATATATATATATTATATATATATATATATATATATATATATATATATATATATATATATAATTTTCTCACCTATATATATATATATATATATATATATATATGTATATGTATATGTGTGTGTATATATGGGCAACACACAGAGGTACGTATACCTATTCCATACATAATTTTTGTACGTATACATGTTGGAGGGACAATCACACAAACATATACATGCACATGCATATACATATATACGACGGGCTTCTTTCAGTTTCCGTCTACAAAATCCACTCACAAGGCTTTGGTTGCCCCAAGGCTATAGAATACACTTGCCCAAGGTGCCCTGCAGTGGGACTGAACCCGGAACCATGTAGTTTGTAAGCAAGCTACCTACCACACAGCCATTCCTACGCCATATATTCAGTACCATTTCGTCTTATCCAATATTGCATAGCACATATCAGTATAGAGTTAATTTAAATAAACTTGAATCCAATTTCCAGTGGGCTTAGCAACATTAATATGCTGCCTTGTTACCTAATAATGATAATAGCGGAACTCCGCCGTTTGAAGATGAGTATCAAGCAATTACTCGATCCTGTGTTCCTTTGAAATTTTGGAACAAAGAAAGCAATTTCGGAGGAGGAGTGAGATGATTGCATGGACCCCCAGTACTAAACTGGCACTTATTTTATTGATCAACCCGAAGGGACGACCAGCAGAGTCTACCTCGGTGGAATATGAACTCGAAAAGTAAGAACAGATGAATTGCTTCTACATATTTTGCCCGGCGAGCTAAAGATCCTTATTTCTTTACTGCCCACAAGGGGCTACACACAGAGGGAACAAACAAGGACAGACAAACGGATTAAGATTATTACATCGACCCCAGTGCGTAACTGGTACTTATTTAATCGATCCCGAAAGGATTAAAGGCAAAGTCGACCTCGGCGGAATTTGAACTCAGAACGTAATGGCAGAGGAAATACTTATTTCTTTATTGCCCTCAGAGGGCTAAACATAGAGGGGACAAACAAGGACAGACAAACGGATTAAGTCGATTACATCGACCCCAGTGCGTAACTGGTACTTAATTTATCAACCCCGAAAGGATGAAAGGCAAAGTGGACCTCGGCGGAATTTGATCTCAGAACGTAGCGGCAGACGAAATATCGCTAAGCTCGCCCGGCGTGCTAACGATTCTACCAGCTCGTCGCATTTAAGTATTCCTATACTAAATTTTAAGTGGTGGAGCATTTTACAAACGCGTGTATATTTAATACAATTATCAGTGACTAGGAGATAGATTACGTACTACAAGGCCGAACATTTATATTTCTTGCCCCCGACGGTTTCTACAGTTTCAGATTATAAAAACTAACATACTATAGGCATAAAAGTCACTGTGTGGTAAGTAGCTTGTTTACCAACCAAATGGGCCCGGGTTCAGTCCCACTGCGTGGCACCTTCGGCAAGTGTCTTCTACTATAGCCTCGGGTCGACCAAGGCCTTGTGAGTGGATTTGGTAGACGGAAACTGAAAGATGCCCATCGTATATATATATATATATATATATATATATATATTGTATATATATATATATATATGTGGGTGTGTGTGTGTGTGTGTGTGTGTGTGTGTGTGTGTTTAGTTTGAGTGTCTGTGTTTGTCCCCACAACATCGCTTGACAACCGATGCTGGTGTGTTTATGTCACCGTAACTAAGCGGTTTGTCAAAAGAGACCGATAGAATAAGTACTAAGCTTACAAAGAATAAGACCTGGGGTCGATTTGCTCGACTAAAGGCAGTGCTCCAGCATGGCCACAGTCAAATGACCCAAAACATGTAAAAGAGTAAAAGAGGATACTCAAACGCCACGTACTAAGATCGAACCAAGGGCTCTTGGATTGCCAAGGGAAAGTTTTAACATTTTTTGCAGCGCCACATTAGCGGAAACTTCAGTGAGCATGAAGAAAGAGTAGGAATTGCAGCGGCAGGTGCAGTACTTGTAAGAATGGCAGAAGCAGCAGTAGCAGTAGTAGCAGCAGTAGCAAGAGCTGTTTTTCTTGAAGTATTAGATTACATTGTTCTACATGACTCAATTTCAAGCACTTTAAAAAAAAAATCTTTTCACAATGTTTACCCCTCTATCTATTGTTTTATTATTAGACATAAACACTGACGCATACACACAATACTTTGCACAATGCAGATATATGTCAGTGTAGATAGATAGATAGACAGATAGATATATAGATAGATAGATAGATAGATAGATAGATAGATAGATAGATAGATAGATAGATAGATAGATAGATAGATAGATAGACGATAGAAGATAGATAGATAGATAAATAGATAGATAGATAGATAGATATAGATAGATGGATAGATAGATGGATAGATGGATAGATAGATAGATAGATAGATAGATAGATAGATAGATATACAGACAGATGGATAGATAGATAGACAGATAGATAGATAGATCGATAGATAGATAATAGATGATAGATAGATAGAATAGATAGATAGATAGATATATAGATAGATAGATATGAATATTAATACTTATGCATACATATATATTGGTGTATGTGTGTGTGTATATTATATATATGTGTGTGTGTGTGTGTATGTATATGTATATATGTATGTAAATGTATATATGTATTTATATATATATATATATATCTATATATATATATTTATATATATAATAATTTATATATATATTTATATATTTATATATATATATATATTTATATATATATATATATTATATATATATATATATATATATATATATATATATATACGCAATCATTTAATCCATGATTATTATTAACGCATATGTGTGTATGTGTGTGAGGGACAGAGGGAGAGAGCGAGAACGAGAGAGAGAGAGTGCGAAAGAGACAGATAGATTGTGTGTGAATCAATGAATAAAGAAATTCAATTACACAAGGAAGCAATAAATAAGCAATCGTCTCTGTCATCGTCAACAATAAACAAGAAAATATATTTCGCATCTTTTGTTACATTGCCTTTTCTTTTATCTTCCTCTGGCTTCTTAATCATTGTTTATCGTCTCAATAAGTGTCGCATTTGTGTTGCAGCCATAGTCTGTTTTAGGTCTTTTGAAAATGAGTTTCCTTAATTCCTTATTGCTCTTTTATTAACCTAATCTCCTCATTATTCATATCTCGTCTTCTCTATTCCTCATCGTCTAATATATGAATTCACTCTCGAGTATTCTAGAATCATCTCTAATTGCCGGGATCTTGTCGGTTTGAACGGCAGTTTTTTCTAGCGGTTTCCTATGAAATTGCCACCCATAATTATGACCCTAGTATCGATCTATTGCATTTCAATCTGTTTTAAGGTTAGGGTTAGTTTGGGTTACTTGGGGTTAGGGTCAGGGGTGGGGGGATGGGTATCTTTTTTCTTCACAAATGCAAATAAACCCAATCTGTTTCTTAAACGAGGGTCATATTCATACGGCACAGAATGTTTTTTTTTACCTCAATAGACGTCAGTGATTGGTTGAATTGCAGAAATTGAAGAAAAAAAACAACAAATATCTTACAAATTATAGAATTTTCTCAATAAAGCCAAGAGAAAAAGATGTTTTATAAACACATTCTACCAGTATACGAAGTTTAAAACTTTTTAGTTACCTAGAAATTATGTTAAAAACTGCCGTTCAAACCGAAAAGATCCCATTGCCGTAAATTCTTCAATTGTTGCATTGCTCTAGACGGATTTTTTAAATATCTAAATTTTCCGTTATAATTCTAAGTATTCAAAATCTTACTTCTGGACCTTGTTTTATCAAAAGCGTTATTTGTTTCCGAGTATTTCTCGGTTTCCCTGTATATATTCAACACATATGATTGGCCGTTCCATATGCAGAGTTGATGATGATTACAAAGGAAATGAGTTCCTTCTTTGTTGTGAGAACCAATGTCGATTTTTCAGGTTAAGTTTTTGCAATAATATCTATAAAAAATAAAAGCCAGATTGCACAAACAGATTACGATAGGATTGACGTATAATATAATATAATAATAAAATAAAATAAATGCGCCCTTTTAAAGCCTAGCCAGGTTCATGAGCCCGGTTTCTCAGTTTCAATGGCGTATGTATTCCCCAGCTGGACGGGGCGCAGCGTTACTCATTTTTGCCAGCTGAGTGGACTGGAGCTGCGTGAAATGAAGTGTTTTGCTCAAGAACACAACGCGTCGCACGGTCCAGGAATCGAAACCACAATCTTACGATCATGGTGCTGACACCCTAACCACTAAGCCACGCTCCTCCACAAAGGCATAATATAACAGAGAAAATGTTTTACTTATTTGTGCGCAACAGAATTTCTGATTCAGTAAGCCATATTGTTATGTTAGATTCGATATACGTAAATTTGTCTCCTGCAGATTAAGTGATCGAATTCAGTCTGGTGCGAAATATGCCAATTGTACTTGGAGGTCGAAGAACATGTCTACCCAGACTCTTGATTAACATAAATGTTACGTACGAGAGCTTAGCAACGGTATTTCATTATAGTATAGTCTCTGCTATTATTGTAATTGTTAAAGGGTTACGTTAATTGTTTAATACGGAAAAGAATATCAGACAAGTCTAAGAAATTTTTTTCAATTATCATTGGGTAAGTATAAAGGAAAGTAACTTTATGTGAGAACACAAATGAGTATTACAAATATTCACTCAATGAATATTTAACCTTTCTTGTATCAATGAATATCTCTACAGGAAGAATTTAATATTACGTATAAACGGTGAAAGACAATCTATATGAAAGCGTTAAAATATTTCCGCTATGTTCACTGTAACAGTGGTAACGCTGCAACACAATACAGAGCAGCGCAGCGCAGTAAAATGCATAATTTATATTATTTACAATGAAAACCTGGCTGTCTTTCCAACTGAATAATATCATTCTGAAGCTTCACTCAGTCTACTGAAATCTGTTGCAATTATAAAAGTACTATTGCTGAATTATTTTCATAGTAGAAATAATATATTGTGAAATTGTTCTAAAGAAGAATTGTCCACTTTAAATTATATTTCGAAAACTGTGTTTACGTTAATAATATGTCTATTTTATACTAATTTCAGCTGCCGGTATATAGTTTAAATCGATTAATTTCCTGTTTTTAACCATTTTGGACGAAAATATGTAGGCTTTTTTCCAACAAACAGCATACTAAAAACAAAGTAATGCATATATTTGTTAAATTCATGAAATTCAGCTGTAGCTTTTTTGTCCATAGCATAGTTGTAGCTCTTCATATTGCAATTAACGTTTAATTCTATTGGTTAGTCTTCAGACCTTCGTGAAGCATTTTATTTGATGTTTACAGCTCTGGCAGAGATTTCAGCACTTCGTTTTGTCTTTAAGTTTGGCACTTGTTGTATCGTTTTCTTTTTATGAACCACAACATAACGTGTACGTTAAAAACCCACACTGGTCGTGAAGCGGTGAGACTGGACCAACACAGACACAAAGATATACGCTCGTATCTATATAGCTATAGACATAAATGTGAGTATGTATTTATATAACCAGCAAGCTTCCACTCAGTTTCCATCAGCCAAATTCATATACAAGCTATTAGTCAACTCGGGGCTACAATAGACGATACTTGCCCACGCTTCGCTTCAGTCGAAATGAACATAAAACGACGTAGCTGGAAAGTGATCTCCTTAACTACACAGCTGTGGCAGCTGGAATATATAGATTAGAATTGTTCATCCTAACAATGAGTTGGCAATAGTGTAATGTGTTTATATGAATTTTTATGATATACATAGCAAATGAATAACGGAAGATGTGTATCGTTATTCATCGTAACACAGTTTCTGTGTGGAACATTTTCCTTGTGGCATCTTTGTCACAAATAAATTACTGAGACAATTACAAATTGAGTAACAAACGGTTTCTGTGAGAAGTTGAGTAAAACCATAACTGTGTCGGTGATAAAACAATTATAATAGTCATACAAAAACCTTAAAGCAAAGTTAGAAATTTTCCGCCCGGCAAAATATTTGAGTGATTATGAATCCTCCGGATAGATTTAATATGGTGTGAGTTGTGAGGGTTTTTTTTAGAAACTATACGATAAGTATAACAGTCTAATATTTTCATTTTCTTTATAACTACAACATTATAAGGTGGTCAGCTGACTAAATCGTTACAGTGTTGGGCAGAATGCTCAGTGAAATTTGTTCAGGTTCTTTATGTTCGGAGTTCAAATACCACTGAAGTTGACCTTGCCTTTCACCCCTTCGTGAAGGATAAAATAAAGTTCAGTCAAGTACTGAGGTCGATGTAGTTGAATAAGTGTGCCTATAGTAGAAAGGATGATCATGATAGCATTACTAGAGATAGCATGATATCATTACTGCTTGGCTGAGATAAAATGCTAGAATTCTGTGGACAATTCGAAGATAAACATTTTTTTTATTTAATAACAATTATTGCATTGCGGAGTGATTGAAGATCGGTAATGTCACCTGCATTCAGGTATCGAGCACTAACGACTAAAATGATTTACCGTCTTGATATTTAATTTACAGTTTCATGAGTCAATACATTTCTTCACACTCAAGTCACAACAATGACTTAGTGCATATCATTTCTGGTCGAAGATTGCCAACCTGTATATAGTATTTAAAATGCAGGAGTGGCTGTGTGGTGAGTAGCTTGCTTACGGGTTGCTTCTGCGCATGTGCAAGTCAGTGTTGTATTTGACACCGAAGATGAAAAACGTGTTTTTGAAAGCCGTCTTAGATTGAAGACTTTTGAATACTCAGCCGTAAGGTAAAAATTTTTGGGGGTCTAGTGGGGACCTGTTGTATGTTGCAAATTATTTTTACAAGCAACAAGTCCTCACTAGGATCTAGTATGCCGGAGGCTCAGTGAAAATAGTATTCACTTAATTGTGAAAATTATTGGTTTGGTAGGCGTACCCTGCCAAACTTTTGTTTGAAAATAGTTTTGTTCCTGTTAAGGAGTGCCTAGAAGAAATTTAGAATGATTTTTAACTGTCTTACGGTTGTGTTAAATTTTGGCCGTAACGGTGAATTGAGAATTTTTTTGAAAATTCTTCTTGTGAATTCTAGTGGGCGTATCTCGCCAAAAAAAAAGAAGAAGAAGAAGCCATTTGGATTACCTTTTTGGAGTATTATACAAAGGATTCCCTGTCTGTGCTATTTGTGAGATTTTTCTTTTACTTTTCCCTTCTTCTATTATTTCTTTCTTTCTAAAAATTTTTGGTTCATTCTTTTCATTACTTTAATTTCAGTTTCCTCTCCCCTCCCCTTTATATTGTTTTATTTTTATTTGGTTTAATTTTTTGGCAGACTGTCTTTTGGACTACTTTTGAACTGTTTTTTGACATGGCAGAGAAGGAACTTAAAAAGGAAAAATCTGTCTTAGAGTGGGAAATTAACCCGCCTAAGCAATGGTTAAAAGATATGGAAGAGAAGACGATGGTACTTAGAACATATTCTAAAGTTCTTGATTCCATCACCGTCTTCCCAAAACAAGTCATAAAAAATTAACTTAAAGAACATTTGTCCTCTGTAAAAATATATACCCCGTGGTGTCAAACATGCAACCGTATGGTTGCTGTTTGACAACGGGGAAAAGGCTCGCCAGTTTGCGAGTCAGCCTTTAGAAGGCAAGGAAATCCTGTTTCTCTCGTCATATTGTGGAAGAAAATTAATACTAGCCTGGATATGTGGGCTCCCCCCTGGCACCGAAGCGGATTGGATTGAAGATACCATCCGACGGGGACTGGGAGATGGCGGGCCCAGGCTCTTAGATGTAAGAGTATTGCCGCGGTCGATTGGGAAGGGTCAAAAGCGATTTTGACCCTGTGGACCCCATCGGCCGCAACAGAACTGGTTTTTCCAGATTTCTTGAAAATGGCTGGCTGCAAGTATCCGGTGATACTTGAGGGACGTCCCCCAAAGTGTCACTCGTGCCTGCAGCCAGGCCACATTAAAAGGAACTGCCCCCAGGACCATGGTAAGGTCCTGGAACAGTCACCAGATGCCACCTCCCCTACCCGGTCAAAGGGAGAGATGGATGTGGTCGAGGAGGCTTCAGCGTCCTAAACTCAAAAAGGATTAAAAAGGAAGAAGGCGGGCAACAATAGTTGCCCGCCGAAGGAACCTAAGGCTTCGGGAGGCGAGGGAGAGTCTCCGGACAAAGCGGAAGGGCCCCACTCTCCCGAAGCCAGGAAGAAAGGACAATAAAGAAAGAAAATGAACGGGTCATCTCAGCAGGGAGATGATGTGCCGACTGCATGTCTCGATGTTGTGCCACCCACGGTGGAAGAAACCACCCCACCCTTAAAGATGATCAATTAATTATCTTTTTCTACAAGGGCGGGGAGGTGGAAAAAATAGTAGAAGAACTTAAAGAAACAGTAGATATGCCCTTCACACGGGATACCGAATGGCCTCCGCAGATAGCTGTGGAGGTCATAAGGTTTCCCTTGTGGGAAAGGCTTAAATGATTTGGGGAGGAGTGTCGCATATGGCCGGGTGGCCCTTACACGACTTACATGTCTTACATGAATGAGGCATGGGAAATGGCGGGATACAGGAACTCAAGCGGCATTGAAGATGATGAATATATCGATGGATATATCGAAGAGTAGGAGGTGAAAGACCCTCGTTACAGAGTTTGAAACCTCACCTTATTGGACTGTTTTGTAGTGGTTTATAACCTCAATTTTGTGTTTTAAGAAAGAAAAAAGAAAATATGTTGAGTAAGAGGGTTTAGTGCCTCCTCCTTGTAAAAGGTTCGAAAACTTATATTGATTAAAACAAAAAAATGTTTTCGAGAAAAAACCAATCGGCGGGTGTTGGGTTTCGTCTCTCATTTATTCATTATATTTCATTTTCATTCATTAATGTATTTGTCCAGCCCGCAAAGCTCTTTGTAATGTCTATATGACAAATTTATGAAATAAAGTAGCTTGCTTACCAACCACATGGTTCGGGTTCAGTCCCACAGCGTGGCACCTTGGTCAACTGCCTTCTACTATAGCACCGGGCCGACCAAAGCCTTGTGAGTGGATTTGGTAGACGGAAACTGAAAGAAGCCCATCGTGTATATATATATATATATATATATATATATATATATATAGATAGATAGATAGATAGATAGATAGATAGATAGATAGATAGATAGATAGATAGATAGATATATCTATAAATGTATGTATATGTATATGTATGTTCGTGTATATGTTGTGTATCTGGTGTGTTTAGGTCCCCGTAACTTAGCAGTTCGGCAAAAGAGATTGATAGAATAAGTACTAGGTATACAAAGAATAAGTTCTGGGGTCGATTTGATTCGACTTAAGGCGATACTCCAGCATGGCCGCAGTCAAATGACTGAAACAAGTAAGAGAGTATATTTGAAAATATTATTTTATGCGTGTATATAGTTCCTGACTGGAGGCAGTTCATGACAAACATTCAAAACGCAAACTATTTTTCCTTGATAACCTACTGAATATCAAATCTAATAAGCTTCATAAATCTAAGATGACCGGGATGTTTTCGGTTTGAACGGCAGTTTTTAAAAATAATTTCCACGTAACTAAACACTTTTAAACTTTGTATACTGGTAGAATGTGTTTACAAAGCATCTTTTTCTCTTGGTTTTCTTGAGAAAATTCCATAGTTTGTAAGATATTTGTCGTTTATTTTCTTCACTTTTTGCAATTTTAACCAATCAAATACGTCCATTGAGGTAAAAAAAAACATTCTGTGTCGTATGAATATGCCCCTCGTTTAAGAAACAGATTGGGTTTATTTACATTTGTGAAGAAAAAAAGATACCCTTCCCCCCACCCCTAACCCTAAACCTAACTAACCCTAAAACAGATTGAAATGCAATAGATCGATACTAGGGTCATAATTATGGGTGACAATTTCTTATGACACCGCCAGAAAGAAAAACTGCCGTTCAAACCGTAAAGATCCTATGACCGCTTCACAATCATAACGTTGAATGTTCGATCATGCTGCAAGGCATTTCAAACAGAGATTCAAAATAAAAGATCGCTTATGAAATTAGCGATTATATAGTGCACTGAAGCTGTGTGAAAGGCCGTCGTATGACTTATATCTATAATTTAAAGGGCCCGTGTTTGAATTACAAGAAGAAGAAGAAGAAGAAGGAAGAGGAGGGAAGGAGGAGGAGGAGGAGGAGAAGAAGAAGAAGAAGAAGAGGAGGAGAAGAAGAAGAAGAAGTGGAGAAGAAGAAGAAGAAGGAGTAGAAAAAGGAGGAGGAGAAGAAGAAGAAGAAGAAGAAGAGGAGAAGAAGAAGGGAAGGAGGAGGAGGAGAAGGAAGAGGAGAAGAAGAAGAAGAAGAAGAAGAAGAAGTAGAAGAAGAAAAAGGAGGAGAAGGAAGAGGAAGAAGAAGAAGAAGAAGAAGAAGAAGAAGAAGTGCAGTAAATGGAGGAGGAGAAACAAAACGGATAAACGAATAAGGAAACCAATATCGTTTATTGCTCGGCGTCGAACGAAAAATATTCCGAGGAAGAAATAGAAGATATAAGGAAATGAAACCTGAGAAAATTGAGGAGGGAGTGGGGGAATCAAGAGTGATTGAAATTTATATGAGAAAGCCTGCTTTTATTTTTATCCCTGTTTCGAAGTAGAAAATTAGGAAATGTGAAAGTGAGTACAAAAAGGCCCTAAAGGAAAATAAGGACGATAACTAATAAAGAAATTGGTAGATTAAGCGCATCAAAATATGGAGACAGAACTGTATCGGGCTAAAGAAGAGAACAAAAGAACGAGGCGGGGAAAAAGTATTAAAAATTGCAAAAGAGATAATGAAGTAGATAAGGAGGAGGATAGATTACAAATAAACACAAGATTAAAGAAAATAGAGCCAGGAGATACAAAAACTTGAAAGGATTGATGTGAAGAGTTGCTGTCTGTAAGTTTCCTTCCATTTCGTTTCAGTGTTTTTAAGTATACTAAAATTATTTCACAGAATTACCAACGTCTATCGAAAGCAGCTAAGAAATCAACTAAAATTAACTAAATTTAATAATAACGGAACTTGATTCACTAATCATTAACTAAAATACAGTAAATTGTTTTAAGACGAACGAATTTAACTACAAGCGAACAGAATTTCACTAAATATAAATGAATGTAATAAATCTACTAAAATGGAACTAAATGCTTTTAAAATTAATTAAATACCCCTAGGAGGAATACATCTTTGTTATGATGTACAAAACTGAATTTAATTTACAAAGTAAAGCAATTATCAATGTCCACTACAAAAATGAATCAATACAACAGTTAAGATTGTAAATATATTTAGCAGTACCTCAAACTGCTGAAAAGAGCAGTTACATTTTTCTCAAAACCCATACTACAGTTTTCAAAAAGGAAACGATATAGCGTATAACATAGTCCTAAATAGACTGAAAACGGACTGGGTGTTTGCCGTCACTACATCATTAACATATTAACCTAAGGATCCATTCGTTCTCGTTTGACCAGTGGATAACCATCAGCATCCAACCAAAAACAACAACATCCTTCCAACGAGATATGATACAAAGGTAGAGTCTACATGATCCCTGCAAATCAAATTACCCTCAAATCATGTTCTAGAACCTTAAAAGATAATTAAGTACAAAGTATACATTGAGGTAAGAACATAATGGAGAAGCCATAGCCGCTATATCTGATCATTAGAAATACGGTTTTATAAACGACACTAATACGTTCAGTTTGAGCAATACAGATACGCAGTGGTCGGTCGTCAGTTGCCTCTCAGTATTGTCCGAGTGCGACTGACTGGTTACTCTTGCCCTCATTCCGAGCTTGAACATTACTGACTTATAAAGATAAGACCAATGGCTGTTTTTGCATGCAGGATAAATTAGGTTATACTCTTTTACTCTTTTACTTGTTTCAGTCATTTGACTGTGGCCATGCTGGAGCACCGCCTTTTAATCGACAACTCGACCCCGGGACTTATTCTTTTGTAAGCCAAGTACTTATTCTATCGGTCTCTTTTGCCGAACCGCTTAGTAACACACCAGCATCGGTTGTCAAGCAATGCTAGGGGACAAACACAGACACACAAACACACACACGCATATATATATATATATATATATATATATATACATATATACGACGGGCTTCTTTCAGTTTCCGTCTACCAAATCCACTCACAAGATTTTGGTCGGCCCGAGGCTATGGTGGAAGACACTTGCCCAGGGTGCCACGCAGTGGGACTGAACCCGGAATCATGTGGTTGGTAGACAAGCTACTTACCACACAGCCACTCAGGTGGATTCTATCGTGATTATTGTCCCAGCATAATCCGTTTGTGGTGAAAAGGAAACAATTTTCCTACGGCTGAAACCTATGTAGACAGCACTCATAAGGTCGTGGCTTTGTGGACGTGTTTGAAAGAGTTCAGGAGAGATCCCCATTTCTCAGGATAAGTCCACATCAACTTCAAATGCCAAGTAAATCAGCCGGTGACGGAAGCTGATATTATTCCCTTTTAAAGACATGATGAAAGGTATATGGGAAAAGTTGCAACACTGGTTCTTGTGAGAGGAAGAGTGATTGAAATCTGCTTGTTGTATTCTGCCAGAATAGAGCAACTGGTTGAAGCGCTACATGGTTTCCATCACGTTCTGGGAGTCTTTATATTTTGAAGACTACTTTGCACGTATTTCCTGTTTCTCCATTACTTTCTTGTACACGAACATCAAATGTTTGAAGTCCATTTGTATAGCTAATTACCATAAAGGCTACAGCCTCTACTTCATCACTATATAATCTACATTAGTTTAATTCTGCCTAGTAGCAGCAGTAGTAGTAGTAGCAGTTTGCTTCTGGGTTATAAGTTATAAGTATTTTTTGCTCAAAAAACCCCATGAGGTTTTAGTATATACACACACATACATATGTGTGTGTGTATTTATATATGTTTTGTGTTTGTATGCATGAATGTATGTCTGTATGTTCTATGTATGTATATGGTGCCCTAGCATGGCCGCAGATCTCGAACTGAGACTAGTAAAGAAAATGCATATATAAATATATATATATGTGATATGTGTGTGTGTATGTAAGTATGTATGTATTATGTCAGGTCACTTTCGAGTGCTACTGGTAACATGTAACCAGTACAACCTGTTGCATGGTCGGGTCGTCGGCGACTAAACCGGCAACTCCACCAAGCTTGCTTGGTGAGGAGGGTGTTTACTGGACACCCTGCGGGATGGAAAACAAAACCCGTCGAAGGGCGGAGGAACTCTTGAGAGTCAACGGCCATCCAATAAATGTCTTAAGGCTGTATCATGCGCGGGGACATAGAAATAATCGGACTGAATACCCGATCGCGCGGTTAAACCATTGGGAGTGAAGGACTCCTAGCCTTTGTTAGGGCATCCTTCTAGGGGAAGGTAACTCAGATAACTGGGATAACTCCGACATAAATCTGCGGCTCAGTGGTTACCGATGATGTTGACTGGCATTTCTTTTCGGATTATGGATGCTGTTGCTTAGTGAGTGGGATTGACTCAGTGCACAGCCTTGCCTCACTTTAAAAAAATCTTCTTGTACAGGCATTGCACGATAACAACATTGATTAAGCTTCGTGCAATGGCCATACTCGATAACGAGGGAGCAGCGACCATGAATGTATGTATGTATACAGACAAGGGAGCGTAAAAAATTATAGGCACTCTTGGTTTTACAATGTGTTTACATAAAAGCAGGAGATAAACAAGTAAGTCATTTTTCTATATAGTCTCCTTCCTTTTCGATGCACTTAGGGTTAGGATTAGGGTTAAACAAGCTTACGTATTCCTTCTAAGAAGAAGATTTTCGGTTGATCGTGCAACCATTTATGCAGCGCTTCCTTCACATCCTCATCTGTAGGAAATCAACAACCTCGTAAACGATCTTTGAGCAGTCCAAAGATATGATAGTCAGAAGGGGCGAGATCTGTTCCAGCACCTAAAAACTCAACCGGTTAATAGCTTCAAGGGTTTGGGCGGTCGTGTGTTAGCATACATTTTCATGTACCAACAAAATTACTTCGGCAATAAGCTGCGGCGTTAGTTGCGAATTGCTGGCTTCAGTCTGTTGGCCAGCAAAACACTGTATCATGCACTGTTGATCGTACACCAATTTTGCAGGTAGTCTTCCAGTATAGGCCCTTTTGAGAGACAAAAAAAAAATGGTTAGCATCACCTTTCTCGCTGAAGATTGAACCTTGAACTTCTTTGTCGCCGGCGAGCCAAGATGTTTCTATACTGTGCTCTCTTTTGGATTTTGCCTCATATGATGGACCCATGTTTCATCTCCTGTGATACACCTTCCGACCAAAGAAATCGGGTCACAGCTCTTTGTTCTTCTTTGATGCACATTACTAGTGGGGCAGCCATGCTTACACTATAAATCAGAAAGAAAAATGGCGCGATCAGGCTCAAACTTCGATTACGTAACCACAATAACGTGCATGCAGTGAAGGCGATGTGTCATTAATAAGGTTATATTATAGCGAAAGTGCGGATAATTTTTCAATTCCCCTCGCACGCTACCATGGACTCACACGTCGTTAGACAACGTATGAGAGTTCGACAATTTATTACTGAACAACCACACAGAGGATTTGTTTATAGTGATCAAATGTTTGGGTAGACGTAAGCTCACTCCCTCCAACAGACCGATATTGCCTGTACTTGTGCAATGGGTGCCATATGTCAGGTGAAGAAATGATCGCAGGGTAATGTGAAGTGCTTTGCTCAAGAACACAACGCAACGTTCGGTCTCAGAATCGGACCCACGATCTCTAAATCGTGAGTGCAACACATTGACCATGCGCCTCGTATATATATATATATATATATATATATATATATAGCAATAATAAATCTCTGAACGATATGTAAACAGTCACTGCTCGACAACGTAAAGTATACTAGCCATCTCAATATGGCTAACCACTAAGTGTGGGTGTTACTGTAGCTTTTCACCCCAGGAGATCATCATCTCCAGCTGGCTTTAGGCACACTTTCTGTGCCCTTATGGTATATATATATATATATTTATTATATATATATTATATATATATAATATATATATATATATATATATTATATATATATATATCTATATATATATATATATATGTTTCGGCTATTCTTACATCATTAAGGATATTTAACTTTTATTTCTAGCAATGTGGCTGCTTCAGCACCTTTAATCACTTTTAGTGACGATTGAATATTTCTTTATGGCACCACATAGCGCCTGGCGTTTATAGTCATTGTTAATATATGTACATATATTTGAGCGTATCTGTGTGCGTACGTATGTGTGTATGTATGTATAACAGGTCGTATTTGGACATTCTTATCATCATCATCATCATCATCATCATCATCACCACCACCACCACCATTATTATTACTATTATTATTTTTGCTGTATTTGTTCTAATCTACAGAAGCCCTTCCATTTCTTTAAGGCGAGCCTGATCTTGAGAAAAAAACTTTCTTGCAATTATAGTTGGTATTTTCATGAGAATATCAGTCACTTGAATGGGATATATCCTCTTAACTTCATCTCCAGAATATAGCCCAGACAGATCTTTCGTTATTTTCTGTACCCTTAACGGTTCAGTAATGATATACTTTCGTGTATCCATCTTCCATACATTTACTTTACATTTCACGTCATTGTATTTGAGTGATTTTTACAAGCATTTTTCCCCCCGATTTTTAAATCTCATTTCTTCATATCAGACCAATTGGTATGCAATTGCTGGCAGAATCGTTAGCACGCCGGACAAAATGCTTACCGGCATTTCGTCCGTCTTTGTGCTATGAGTACAAATTTCACCGAGATCGGCTTTACTTTTAAACCTTTGGAGGTCGATAAAAAAAAGTATTAGTTTTGTACTGAGGTCGATGTAGACGACTACTCTCTCCCCCAGGCCTTGTGTCTTTCGTAGAAATGATTATTATCATCATTTGTATCATAATCATCATCATCGTCGTCGTCGTCATCATCATCATCATCATCAACATCGTATTCGCCAGTATTACTATTATTTTACTTAGACACATAAAAGTTATCCAATGATTCATTTCTTTTCTCTGCTCAAGACTGAAAAATCACGTTTCGGCATTTTAATACCATTCGTGAATATATATATATATATATATATATATATATATGCCTGTATATATATGCGTGTTTGTGTGTGTGTGCGCGCGCGCTTACACACATACACCCACTTTGACAAATATACCTATAAGTGTGATTGTATGTATAAATATATATATATACGCATGTATACGATATGCAATATGTATATGTAAAAGAGCAAAGAAAGTCTAGCAATAAACCAATACATTTCCATTAAATTTTGCTTTTATATTTTACATAATCCTCCATTTACTTTATATATATTTCTTTTTTTCAAGAGAGATCTCGGTTGACCGATTATTGAACTGATATCTGTGAATAATTCCTCATTGATTGGGAAAAGCATTAAATACATAGTGAGGGAACATATGCGAGATAGGAAGAGAATCGCCTACTCACCATTGATATGTGCGTAGAACATGCTGAAACACACACTCACGTAATAATACAATACAATAAAAACATAATACAATAAAAAATATAGTAAAGCGCACGTACACACACCACCACATACACACACAAATGCCCATTTACAGGAGCATTAAATAACTTTAGTAATATATATATATATATATATATATAGGCGCAGGAGTGGCTGTGTGGTAAGTAGCTTGCCTACTAACCACATGGTTCTGGGTTCAGTCCCACTGCGTGGCATCTTGGGAAAGTGTCTTCTGCTATAGCCTCGGGCCGACCAATGCCTTGTGAGTGGATTTGGTAGACGGAAACTGAAAGAAGCCTGTCGTATATATGTATATATATGTATGTATGTGTATGTATATGTTTGTGTGTCTGTGTTTGCCCCTCTAGCATTGCTTGACAACTGATGCTGGTGTGTTTACGTCCCCGTCACTTAGCGGTTCGGCAAAGGAGACCGATAGAATAAGTACTGGGCTTACAAAGAATAAGTCCCGGTGTCGATTCGCTCGACTAAAGGCTGTGCTCCAGCATGGCCGCAGTCAAATGACTGAAACTAGTAAAAGAGTAAAAGAGTATATATTATATACATACATATATATATACATATACATATATATATACATATATATATATACACATATATATATATACATACACATATTTATTTAAATATATATATATATATATATATATATATATATATATATATAATATATATATATATATAATATATATATACTACTCATGTGGAGGCACATGGCATACTGGTTAGAGCAGCGGATTCGTGGTCCAGGGATCGCGGGGACTCGAATTTCAGACCGGGCGATGAGTGTGTTTATCAGCGAAACGCCGAAGTTCCACGCGGCTCCGGCAGAAGGTAATGGCGAACTTTCCTGTATTCTTTCACCACAATTTTCTCTCTATTTTTCATCCTGTTTCTGTTGTACCTGTATTTCAAAAGGCCAGCGTTGCCACGCTCTGTGTCACCATTAGGTACACATGTCTTTGCGTTAATTTCACGAGCACACTCTTTCGTTAATCGGATCAACAGGAATCCTTGTTGTCATAACCAACAGAGTGCCACGACACATGTTTGATTCAATGTATATTGTTACGAACTCACATTCAAGCGCATATACAAACACACACAAGCACGCACCTACGAAACGCGGAGTAGACAAAACAGGGACAACTGGTGAAGTGGAATATTCTTTATGTCACATATCAAGGTTCCCTGTTTATTTCGTTGTTCGGAAAAAATGTTTTCATTTCACATTGTGTTCAATGTTATTTTCATGTCCGGTACCCATATATGCATATATATACATATATATGTAGGTATGTACATACATATATATATATAATATATATATATATATATATATATATATATATATATATATATATATATATATTTATTATATAGAAGGAGCTTCTACAGGACTAGTACTGTTTCATTCAAGAGAAATCTTCAGGAAGCTCCTGAAGATTTCTCTTGAATGAAACAGTACTAGTCCTGTAGAAGCTCCTTCTATATAATAAATTAATTTTACTCTGCTATGTATTGAGTACCTTACTTACTGTGGTTAACCCCGGATCAACCCGGGACCTAATATATATATATATATATATATATATATATATATATATATATATATATATATTATATGATACCAACAATGATACCAACAACAGCTGTCAATGTTGAAAGACAAATATCAGCCATTTTCTTCTCCGGGCTTTAGACTGTCTTCAGTTATAATTGAAAAGATCTGCCTTTCGCACGAAATTTTGGTGAAATTTACTTTTGAATAAATGTTTCTTTTTAGATAATATGTACATGTGGGTGTTTTGAAAATGTTATTTCTTATATCTTAGTCAAAGTAAAGCGCATAGTGTCTATATTCCGCTGCAGAACCCATGTCCCATATGAAGTCTCCGTGAAGCACAAAGAGGAACAGACGTGAATCGACTGTTTGTAATAAAATTAACTCTGCTGTTGGTGTTCAACTGGGTGACTCAATAACAGAATTCTAACACCCACTCGTAGAAATGATTTCTCCAACAGGCTTATACAAAGTTTCTGTACACGAAACTGCATAAATATTTGTTAGATTTTCCCTAGGCTATTCTTGAAGGATATTACCTTAGGTGGAGCCAGATGGAATCGATCTTGAATCTAAGTAATAACGAAAGGAGTTTCTTCATCTCACAGTACAAATTCCTATACAAAGAAGCCCTGAATACATATTTATTCTTAAAGAGGCGTATAAAAACTGGTAGGCTGGTGTACTGAGACAACATAGAGATATGTAAAAGTATATTAACAAACACAACAAAGATACCAGACGGAGATAAGCCTGTCGACTATTTTATTAGATAGATTTTTTGTCTTTTCTTTTGTAACTTACTTCTTGTTATCCGCTTACTATTTGTCAATCTAATAAGTATGTGTATGTATGTATATATGTGTGCGTGCGCACATAAGCACACAGATATATGTATGTACTTACACATGCATGCACACATATAGCGAAGCATGTACTTACACAGATATCTATTCATATTTACACTATCACACACATACACGCTTATACATTTGCGGAGTGAGGGGTTGAATGTGTGTGCTTGTGTCAATCTAGTTAGCTAGCAACTAGTTAGCTATCTTGCCAACTGTCTATCATATTCCAAACAGTCACAGATCAAGGTGATGTCGCCTGTTTGTCGGGTCAACTGTTTTTGCGTATATTGTAGCCTGAATATTTTCACAGGAACCTAGAGAATCTAATATATGTGTGTGTGTGTGTGTGTGTGTGTGTGTGCGTGCGCGTTTATGTATGTATATATATATATATATATATATATATATATATATATATATATATATATATATAAAACATTCAGTCATTCATTATACACACGTAAATGTGTGTGTGTATGCATAACATGTGTGAGCGTGCTGATATATATATATATATATCGCTTTTCCAAAATAAGCTGTATTCGCCCTTAGGGCAAAAATAGCGGTGTACGGGAGGTAACTTATTGATATAAATGATAAGACAACAAACAATGAAAGAGACCTCGATATTATGTAAATATATACATACATATATATATATATATATATATATATATATATATATATACATATATACATACATACATACACACACACACACACACATACACACATACACATACATATACATATATATATATATATATTATTTTTTATTTTATCTAGTTTCAGCTCACAAGCTGTGGCCATGCTGGGGCGCCGCCATTTGGTGTTGCTACATGATTTTACTTAACGAATGCTTTTTAGCAATTGCCATTTGGCGCATGAGAGAATTCGATGCAGCTGCCCTCATCTGCACCTCCTTCCGTGAAGTTGGCTCATCTGGGACATATATATATATATATATATATACATCATGTCATCCCATAAATTCTGTCCGAGTTTTGAATAAACAAAATTAGTGATCAAATATTATATTTAATTGAAATTTAATCCTCAATGTACTTTCCTTTATTATCTATGACTTCCTTCCATCTATTTACAAGCTTTTAAATCCCATCAATGTAAAACTCCTCCTGGCTTGCAAAAGTTGTCCCCCAAATGATTCTGTAATCTACGAAACAAATGGTAGTCTGAAGGAGCATGGTGAGGGGAATAAGGTGGATGAGGAAAATTTTCCCAATCAAGCTCTTCGATCTTCTGTGATGTAATCGTTGCAGTGTGGGGTCGCGTATTGTCCTGATGAAACATCACTCCTTTTCTATTCACTAAAGCGTCTATTAATTCTTCAAAGCTTGGTTCAAGTGCTCTAATTGCTGATAATAGACTTTAGCGTTGATTGTTGCATTAGGTGGTAACAATTCAAAGTGAATTGCTCTTTTCCAATCCCACGAGCTAGAGAGAAGAACCTTTTTTTCCATGAGAGAGAGAGAGAGAGATAGAGGGTGAGAGAGAGTGAGAAGTGAAAAGGAACAGTAATATATACAAACATGAATAAACCATGTTAGGGTACGAAACAAACTATACAAAGATAAGGGATAAATGGGCGAGTAGACAGAGTCACTGGAAAATACTCCTGAATTTTTTCGTGTGAAACTAAATTTACCTTGCTGTCATTGTTTATCCGTCTATCGCTCCTGATTTTTTCTCTGTTTTTCGTGAAAATATATACAATGATAGGGGGAAAAGTAGATAAGAGTGAAAGCGTTAGAGAAAATGTGAAAAAGTTGTTGAAGAAAGTAATATGAGAGATGATATTGACAGATATGACTCTGTATTAGTGTTGAGTATGGTGAATCTATAACAAACAAAGTCGTATCAAAATATAAACATCTTCCGCTTCACAGTCGTCATAGACTATTATTGAATCTTGTAACAACATAAATATGGCTAGAATATCGCTAAGCAATTAGTATCACGCTTAACCCCGCTTCTATTTTGATTTACACCCAGCTCTATCTATCAAGGACTGTACGTGTACATAAGCGAATATCTTTATACATCTATATATGTATATATAAACACCTACATAAATTCATACACAAACACACACATACTCCCATACATACAGTCTTGTCCTCATCATATCATTGCAAAGATAAATATATGTCGCGCCACGTGCCGAAAGTGTTGCGTGAACTACGGACTAGCTGGAGCGTTAGAATAACAGTCAATTCCAATTATGTTAAGACACGCGTTGACACTTTCCAACACTAAACTCCGGGCACTTAGTCTTTAATACAGAAGCTGCCAACACCGATACGACAGAAATGATCTCTGCTCTGTATATACATGTATATGAGCATGTGTAGGGGAGAGCGGGATGAGTGTGTGAGAGTGTGTGAGAGTGTGTGTGCGTCTATGTATGCGCTTAAGCATGTTATTATGGGACCGGAAAGATCATAATTGAGATGAAATAGGTGCACCTTTTATATTTTCTATTATCCGTTCTACCATAAAATAAATAAAATTTTGGTTTTGGTTAATGAAAGTCTTGATGGCCGTCCGTTGCTTTCACCATAGCCCTTAAATCTTTTCTTTAATAAAGGTAAATGTTTATACCTATTTCTTTACTACCCACAAGGGGCTAAACACAGAGGGGACAAACAAGGACAGACAAACGGATTAAGTCGATTATATCGACTCCAGTGCGCAACTGGTAATTATTTAATCGACCCCGAAAGGATGAAAGGCAAAGTGGACCTCGGCGGAATTTGAACTCAGAACGTAACGGCAGACGAAATACGGCTACGCATTTCACTCGGCGTGCTAACGTTTCTGCCAGCTCGTCGCCTTGGATGTTTATACCGCACACGATAAGTACGTGCTTAGTTAAGTATAGTTATATATTAACAAATCCTTCATTGGGTTTTAGCGAGAATAGCTAAACCCACATAAGCTGGGCTAGTTAATATGGAGGCTGAGTGCGTGTGCATGAGTACCTGATAAGCTTCCACCTGTAGCTGGATAATTTTGGTACCAGAAATATACATAACGAGTATATATGTGTGTTAGTGAGTATGTGTCTGTGTGCGATTATATGACTTATAGTTGTTAATGTGTGAATTCGTATGTGGATAGGGGGTATTTGGGAATTCTCCCCTGTTAATGCGTATACGTTCGTGATCGTGTACTACCGAACATATATTATGTATGGAGCTCTAGAATTGCTTTGTTGATTGGGGAGTTAGGTGAATTAATTCATATATGCTTGCATATGTTCATAGGCACATACATGTTGATACAGCACCAGGAATAATTTAGCAGGACTGGTAAGAACGAAAGTATAGATGTGTGCTTATTTATGTTTCTTGGTTTAAATAACGTAGAGAGAGAGCGATAGATGGAGCTACGAGAATGATTAGCCTACATGCATGTTCGTGCAAGGCACGTGGTTGGTTAGGACGGATCGGTGATGAGAATTAAGGTGGTATATCATTTGAAATTAGTTGTTGATGTATGATTGGGTAGATATTAACCAAAACACGTGCTTGTACACTTTACACACACTGACGGACACAAACACACATACAAACACAAACACACACACACACACACACACGTACGCACACACACATACCCATACACACACACTCATATATATATCTTTATATATAAAAGTAAGGTTGTGTGCTGTCTGTCTGCTATGATTTAGATTCCTAACTACTCCCACATTTTGTGGTGCAGCTTAACCAAACCGGGTATCTTATAGTCGTGATTCATATCGAGCCCTTCTGGGTATTAGCGCGCATCTACGATGAGTCTACGATTTTAAAAAAAAATTACCATCAATTTTTCCCATTTTAATGCATTTTTGGCATATATAAGGGAAGTAACTCTCTAAAAGTTTATTATTAAATCTCAGAACGTAAAAAGCTACAGTAACACCCCCCCCTTTGTGGTTAGCCATATTGAGATGGCTATTATACTTTGCATCTCTAAAAATGCTTATATAGTTATTTCTCTTACAAACCCGAGCAACGCCGGGCGATACTGCTAGTATACTTATATATATAAAGTAAAGGCTATTTGCCAACATAATGTGGCTGTCCTGTAAGGGACGATGTTACTGTTGTTTTAGTTCCAAGAAACATTATTTCTAGGTGATTATACGATACAATACCTGTGTCCTTATATTATCGAACAGGGATTTCAGCACCCACAACTAGCGCAAAATGACATCTCTGGACTAGTTTATGGGTTATTGCCTTCTATCAACACAGAGTAGTTACTGGGCCAGATGGCATTGCAGAACTCACCGTTCGAATATATAGTTTTCAAAGTAACGCACAGTCACTGATCTAAAACTAGAGATATTACAGAGAGGTATTCAGTAACAGTTCTTTAAAGTAAAAGTTATTTGCCAACATAATGTGGCTGTCCTGTAAGGATGATGTTACTATATATATATATATAATATATATATATATATTATATATATATATATACATACGTACGTACATACATACATACATACATACATACATACATACATACATACATACGTATTAATAGAGGTCACAAAAGTGACAGAAAATACTGAGTAGCATCGCATTTGCTAAAAATAAGAGTTAAAATAGCTAAAAGCCACAAAAGTACTGTTTTAATGACTGACAAAGAGAGATAAGTCCCCAGTTTACATAGTCCGATCGTGATTTCGAATTTTGATGTTGACCATCTTAATCCTCATCACTTACTCTTAACGCCTAGGATTAAGCTCACCTACTTCTGCCAGTCTCATAAGAAAAACCGTTGAAAACGGGTGCTGATTTCCAAAACAATAAAAGTGTAAACAACAAATTAAAAAGGGTGACTTATTAGCAATTAGAACCTAAACACAAAATTAATGGGGGTCACAAAAATCACTGTCTTAATGATTGTGAATACATATAAATAAACAGAATTAAATAGAAATATATAAATCCGTAAATACAAATAACAAACTAAACTATCTAAAATATAGAATGAAAAGGCTACGGAAGGTGCAGAGCGATATAGGGTGGATATCCTACAGAAGGATAAGTCTGGCAAAAGCAGTCAAACTAATAAGCCTGGAAAAAGCGCGGGTGGACATTGCCATCACCTCCGATTTTGGCAGAAACATATAAAAAAACGTGATTTATAAATGTGTTTTATAAACACAAAGTAGCCGGAAACGGCTTGTCAGGCAGATGTGGAAGGTGTGCTGAAAGAGATAATTCCTGAAAAATCAGCTTATTTGTGGGCGTTTCAGTGTTTTTCAGACTGAAGCTCTGGCCGCCAAACAATCCGTGGTTCCATGTCGGAGCGAAAGATATATGCTCCACCCATCATATTTAGGAAGTAGGTTGATGAGAATTCCACCTGAAGTAAATTTATGGTGGATTTTAGCATGTATTGTTTTGGAAGATTGTAATAACCTCCAGGAACATAAGCGGACCCGTGGTGAAAACTGGTCTGGGATCAGTGTGGAGGTACTACTCTACATTAAATAGATACAATCGTAGACCTCAGTCGCCTTCCAGGAGGGGAAGAGCTGTATGTTGCACTTGAGGGTAGACAAGTGTGGGGAAAAAGAACACTTCAGAGCTCTCTATCTCCAAAAGAAGGCAGGGAACCATAGGAAGCTTGAACAACTAAACCAGAAACTATCAAAAAATAAGTGGCACCAACCCCAGCAACGCGAGCATCATCAACAGGAATAGAAAAATCAGCAAAAGCTTTTAAGGACAGCAACGTCAGCAACAGGAGCAACATTAATACCAGCAACAACAACAGCAACAGCAGTACCGAAAACACGAACGGCACCAGCAGCGGATGTAACACCGCCAACTTCAACAGCAGAAAGAACAATAATAACGGACATACACAAAACGCAGGGGTTCTCCCAACGAAGCTTTCTCCCTCTACTTCCCACTCTCTACCTCCTTGAAATGCGAATACTTACACTCACACCCTGATTCAAGAGATACGGATACCTCCGTATAATGCAGTGAAAATGAGGAGGCACTCCCAAATAACCAAAGGAACTGAAACTAAAGTAGAATCTAACAGCATGCCCCATACCAACATACACTAAAAATCATAGAAAATGCACATACAACAGCCACAGACACACTAAAAGCAACAACAACCCCTCCAGCACGACAATCAACACGTTCACTGCTACCACAAATAGTTCCGCCAACACTACAACAACTGTAACAAACCACGAAAAATACCCATACCCAAAAGCAATAGCCCATGACACAACCCAAAACCTCGAGCTAGTGAGGAGTACTATTAAAGAATTGTTGGCCCCCGTACCACGAAGGAAAGACATCGAGAGAAAGGGTGAGATCTTCGGCGCCAGACCGATCAAGTGCCATAATTACTGGTAATGGTGCGAACGCCTATGGAAACATACAAGAAAGATTTGGGAGAGCTACCTTAACAACGTGGGAACCGCTAATGTAAAGCCACGAGTAGACTTTTAAAGGAACACCAGTAGGTTATGGAGGTTGAACTACTTGACCTCTAGTGGCAGCCGGTGGGTAAGTAGACTCCCTTTCGTTCTTCTCTAAACTCTTTCTGGACAGCATGGTGGGTTTAAGAATGGGTTGTATGAGATGTACTTGGCCTGGGGGAGCCCTGGATGCAAGGTGGCCTACTCAATAACTTCAGATCACAAATTTAGTTTCAAATAATTTCTTTAGGCATAGATTGTCGCAATAACGTTACTAAATCTATTAACACGCTTAGATAATTTCTTGTAGACATTTTCAGAATGAAGTATCGACAGAGATGCTATTATAATAATTTTTTTCTTTCTTTGTCGAAAGGTGAGCAATAAGAATGATGTTGTAGGTGGTAATATCATCTGTCACAGATTTAAATTATTGCTTTGTTCTACCACGACTAGGTTTTATTAAAAGTACTGTGTGTTAGTTTCTGGCTTGTAGTTTACTTATTAATAAAATTTGCATTCATAAACCTTTGAGATCCGTAGTGAAATAAATCCTATTTTTATGTAAATATGCATAGATGTGTGCTTGTACGTAAATAAATATGTATGTGCCTGCATGCGTGTGCGTAAGTGCGTGAGCGTGTGTATGAATGAATGAATGTGTGCTTACGCCTGGGTATATGTACATGTATATGTATATGCACTGATAAGAATTTCGTGAACTTAATTCTCGCTAAGGATAAGGTGAAGATATAAACAGTCTCTTCTGAATGTAATATTCTTTGTCTGAAATGTAGATCTTATCCAATCCAGTTTTGAAATGTTTCTTTTCAATAAAACACTGAACAAGTTAGTAAATATGAACTGTCAAAATAATAATAATGATAATAATAATGATAATAATAATAATAATAATAATAATAATAATAATAATAATAATAATAATAATAATAATAAGTACAAAACCAAATATATGGCACCCTAGGCATAACACCAACATGAACTTCCAACTTGCTGTCTCTTGAGGTCTCTGGGTGAGACTTGGAGCCAACTTGTACAAATGCAAAGCAAAAGTCAAACATAGAATAATAATAATAATAATAATAATAATAATAATAATAATAATAATAATAATAATAATAACAACAACAACAACAATTGTAATATAACAGGTAATATTTTTAAATTCTATAAAACAGCTCTGACATTTGCAAACTTATAAAGATGATTCTTTATTCTTTCTGGAGCTGATAAAGTTCCCAGTAATATATTCAGGGGTGAATTGAATCGAATCTCCTCAAAATATGGTAACAAATTATTATATATTTATGAAGAATAGTGCTATTCTTTCTTCATTCTTATCTGCTCAGTCCGTCTCTGCATATAAATGTGCAATTCAGTTGAGAAAGGAAAAGATGCTGAAGATATGAATTGTGAATATTTAATAAAATCAATAGAGAAGAATGCAAATGAAATACCAGTTGAACTAAAACAGTGTAAACAAAGATATTGATATAAAATTTGTAAATATCAGCATAGTACTGACTTGACACTTCTCGAAGATTTACGAGCAAATAATACACAATCATATACGAACGCACATACCCATAGTCTAATCTACATGATAAAATAGAGTAATGAATAAAAATATTGTATTTCCTATGCATAACTTTTCAATATACAATGGCAATTGCATTAGCAGTAGCACACCTCGCATCAAAATAAGAAGCACTGAAGATATAAACAACAGATCGCGACAATTTACGAAATACAGTATTCCGTGTCTCTATTCGCCTTACAATTCTACTAGCAGTATCGCCCGGCGTTGCTCAGGTTTGTTTCGACCCTTTAGAATTGGAATTTTTGAAAAGAAAAATTTTGCATTATGTAGCTTGTTATTCTCTTTAAGTGAACATTTTTCTAGTTGAAATACACCGAAAAATGGCGACACGGCAGTCAAAAAATCGTAAAAAATAGGGATTTTCATACAAAGAAGGCACCTTTTTGATGTAAATAATTTTTGGTCCGATTTGAATTTGATCTTCTACGGAATGAAGAGCAAGCCTTCTTCTATCATACTTTCAATTTTGGCCAACTTGTGCCTCAGGGTCTCGGAGGAGATAGTGTTAGTTGAAGGCTATCAAACCTGCCATACAAAGACAACTTCAGCTTAATATATATAGATTAAAGACCCAAAATATTGGTTTCAAATTTTAGCACAAGGCCAGCAGTTTTTTGGTGGTCTTTGGTGGTGGTGGGGGTGTTTTCGATTATTGCCCGACTAGTACTTTTTTTATCGACCCCGAGCGATGAAAAGCAAAGCTGATCATCTCGGCAAGGATGGGCGAAATTTTTCAGCATTTCACCTGGAGTGCTAGTAATTTAGCCAGCTCGCCGCTTTAAAGGTACTAAATATTGATTTCAAGTTTTGACACAAGGCCAGCAATTCCGGGTGCGCGGGTAATTCGATTAATCGATCACAGTACTCAACTGGTACTTATTTTATCTACTTTGAAATGATGAAAGGCAAAGTTGACCTCGTCGACATTTGAACTCAGAAAGTAAAAACGGACGAAATGTCTCTAAACATTTCCCCCGAGATGTTTTCGATTCTGTCAGCTCGCTGCCTTAAAAGACACTAAATATTAGTGAAAAAACAACACCTCACAGTGATATCAACACATGCTGTAGGTCAGGGTCTCTGAAAATAGGTTCTCCGAGGAACTGTAAACATGTTAGTTTTCAGTGGGATGAGATACACATGATAGAAGTCAATAAATACTCTTTTACTTGCTTCAGTCATTTGACTGCGGCCATGCTGGAGCATCGCCTTTAGTCGAGGAAATCTACCCCAGGACTTTGTAAACCTAGTACTTATTCTATCGGTACCTTTTGCCGAACCGCGAAGTTACGGTGACCTAAACACACCAACATATGTTGTCAAGCGATGCTGGTGGGGACAAACACAGACTAAGAAACACACACACACACATATATATATATACTTATACATATATACGACGAGCTTCTTTCAGTTTCCGCCTACCAAATCCACTCACAATGCTTTGGTCGGCCCAAGTCTATAGTAGAAGACACTTGCCTAAGGTGCCACGCGGTGGGACCGAACCCGGAACCATGTGGTTGGTAAGCAATCTACTCCTGCGCGTATATATATATATATATCTTTAATAAAAGTTGTATTAATCATTTACAAAAATAATAAAATGTACTCTTTCCATACGAAAAATGCCTCATTACTTGTAAAATGCATCCAATACAATATAGTGTGTTGGTGCATAATTATTGCGGCTTTTTTACAGATTATATTCAACAATAACTATAACAACATGTAACAAAAACATCTGGAGCATATCCGCCATCTACATTAATTACCGCTTCCCATTTGTTTGGCAGACGGTCAGACTGTCATTTCAAGATGTTTATGTTAAATATTGTTATTGTTTTGTTGAGTGAAATTTGTTTAAAAATAAAAAACTGCAATAATTATGCCCCAACCTAATAGTTATAAGAAGGCGATCTGGCAGAACCGTTAATATGCAGGGCAAAATTCTTAGCTGTATTTATGTGTTCAAATTCCACTGAGGACGACATTGTCTACTGGTAAAATAAGTACCAGTTGAACACTGGAGTCAATGTCATCGACTTAGCCCTGCTCCTGAAAATGCTGGTATTATGCCAAAATTTGGAACCAATATAATCTTTATATATAAAAGTGAGGTTGTGTGCTGTCTGTCTCCTACGATTTAGATTCCTAACTACTCCCACATTTTGCGGTGCAGTTTAACCAAAACCGGGTATCTTATAGTCGTGATTCATATCGTGCCCTTCTGGGTATTAGCGCGCGTCTACGATGAGTCAACGATTTAAAAAAAAAATTACCATCATTTTTTTCCATTTTTAATGCATGTTTTTGCTATTTTTTGGCTATAACTCTCTAAAAATGCTTATTTAGTTATATCCTTTACAAACCCGAGCAACGCCGGGCGATACTGCTAGTATAGTTATAAATTGAAAAGTAACATGTAGAGGAGTGAAAGTGTTATACTTATTTTTTCCTACTCTAGACACAACGCCCAAAATTTCTGAGAAGCGGGGCCAATCGATTACATTGACCCCAATACGCCGCTGGTACTTAATTTATCGACCCCGAAAGGATGAAAGGCAAAATCTACCTCAGTGAATGTTGAACTCAGAACATAAAGACAGACGCAATACCATAAAGCATTTCACCCAGGGTGTTAACGTTTCTGCCAGCTCGCCGCCTCGTGAATTTGTCATACTACCATCTAAATGGTTAATAGTTGTTGTTTTTGTTTTCTTTTTATAGATACTTTGTGATAAGTGTGGGTACACCAATTTGATCATAATATTCATTCCAGTTTATCGGTAAATTGTTCCCTCAATTCAGTATGTTTCAATGACTATGAAAATTAACAAATGACTTCTCAACTTACATTGCTAAACCTGCGTTCCTTTATTACTTAAAGCTATACAGATGGCAGGTCCCTACCAAAAATAGGGTTCAAGAATATTTCAACATTTTGATATCATTAGAACACTGGGATGTGTTTGAAACAGAAGTAATACTAATTCAAAACCAAAGATATTGGTAACGCTGCTACAGAAACGCGAGGGAGTTTCTTAGGCCGAGTATACCTAAGGTTTTTTTCAGTTTGATTTTAAAAATACATATATTTCTTCATGCCAAGCAGATCACCCACTTCATCCATCACGCTCCACAGACCGGTTCTGCTTGTTAGCAGTTAAAGCCTTTCATTATATCAATGATGGTGAACATGTGTGATTACATGCTGCACTTCAGTTAATGGCATACATTGTGAGTAGAGAGAGAAAAGAAATACGTTATGAAAACAAGTCGATCTCAATCGATAGTGTTATGGTTTGCTTTCTGAGTCGGTGGGGGTGGGGGTGGGGTTGAAGATGTTGATAGGGGTGGGGGGGGGTTCACTCGGTGCAGAGTTATTGATTTCAGTTTTATCAATCGTTTAAATGAGTAGATAATAATATAACAAACAATATAAACAATAACATAGAGGGAAGAAAAAAAAACATAAACAACAGGGAATTACTTGATTGAGGATTAAAATATACCTCCTTAACGACAGATAAATATAAACGAAGACAGAACATTTATTCACTGGCATTTAGAGGTGAGTGAAGCGTGCGGCGGCTGTGTGTGCGTGCGCCTCTGTCTGCGTGTATGTATGTAATGTTTCTATGTATATATACATACATACATACATACATACATACATACATACATACATACACATACATATATATATATATATATATATATATATATATATATATATATATATATGCATATATATCGAACGCTCCTATAAAAAAAAAAAATATATATATATATATGCATAGGCTGAGCACATGCGCTCACACCTTTGTATTGATTGAATAGGAAGACAGAGAGAAGAGTGAGTCCGTGAGAGAGAAGGAGAGGGAGGCAACGAGTGAGATCCGAGGAATTGATAAACCTCTTTCGTACGAAGCTTTTTAAAGATCATGGCCGAACGTACTGTATTACTACATCCTGATCGATGCCCTCAACCAGTCTTTTTAGAACTAATATCTAGGAGTAACCAATGAAGAGTTAAATATAAACAAAACAACTAGTTTATAGCATAGTAAATAGTGGGTGTATACTTATTTTCAGACTAAGTATTGATGAATATAACGTTTATTCTGTACTATCGATGAGTTGGTTTCAGCTTAAAAAGCTTCGTATAAATTGTGTAGCTACTTAGTTACATTGCACTCACAACTCAAGTTCAAAATTCAGGGAACTAAAGATCATTGTTATCGTTGAACTCTAGGTGAGGTCTGGTCTACATGGATTATCTTATCTATAAAATCCTACGTACGTAAGATTACACTATAGGTAATTTTTTCCTTTATTCTTTATTTTTCCTTTATTAATAAGGTATAAAACGATATTGCAGCTATATTAGAGAGATTTGGCTGTTATTTCTTGTGAGGCAAGTCACTGGGTAATGGTGCCCTCTTTGACTTGTATGCATGCTTGTGAATGCATTTCTGCGTGTGTATGTGTGTGTGCATTGCGATATGTGTATTGTTGCGTGTGTATGAGTGCATGCCTGTGTGTCTGTGTGTGTGTCTATGTGTATGTGTGTATGAGTGCGTGTGCGTGTTTTTTTTTGTTTTTGAGATTTATATAAGATGTTTCTTATTTCTTTATTGCCCACAATGGGCTAAACACAGAGGGGACAAACAAGAACAGACACACGGATTAAGTCGATTACATCGACCCCAGTGCGTAACTAGTACTTAATTAATCGGCCCCGAAAGGATGAAAGGCAAAGTCGACCTCGGCGGAATTTGAACTCAGAACATAACGGCAGACGAAATACCTACCGCTAAGCATTTCGCCCGGCGTGCTAACGTTTCTGCCAGCTCGCCGCCTTTGAGATTTATAGAAGATGTTTCTTTTGTAGGAGTCCAGCCGGCCAATAACAAAGAAGCAAAGTTCTTCTTATTCAAGTGAAACCAACACGAGGGTGCATATCTCCCTTAATTACACAAGTCTCACTTTATTTCTATTTTTATTCATCGTTGTCTATATTTACTCTTTATGTACATGTTATTGCTTGAATATGTTCATCCGTTGGATCTCAAATGCAGACTCCCTGAAAAGTCTGAGGCATTTTCCCTTTAAAATTAATCGATTCTACTCGGAGAATACGAATCCGTTAGATTTCGTTGTTTGTTTGCTTGTCTATGCATTCGTTCATTTTTTGTTTTGCTTTGTAGGGGTTTACAAAATCTCTCCATTATAGGTTAGTGGTGCACCTATTATTGCTGGGTCAAATAAAAATGTATAGCCTGGATATAAGAGCTGGTAAAATCTGCATATATAGATACTGGGTGTTCGGTCTAAATTTGCATAAAAGGAAAAGATAAAAACAACATACCGTCCATTCCTTTAAAACCCGAAACATATCAACAACATTATGGCTGTGAGATAGCAATTTTCTCAAAATAGCTGCCCTTAGCTTCTACCATGCCCTCAAGACGGTTCCTTAGTCCGCGCATGTGTTCCTCGCTGTGTCCCTGAGAAGATCTTTGAAGATTTCCTTGACCTTGATGTTGACTTTGATGAACACCAGCTTGACCTTGATGTTGCACGCAATGCAAGCAATGTCTTTTCCGACTGAACCCTACATATAAGGATTACAATACAGTGAAATTGGGTATGTTGAAGTCGTAGACATTCTCCGAAAACCAATTTTCACTCTTTCAACAGGTTGCAACGTATATGGCTCACAAAGCAATCCTCTCTCTCCAACCAGCATTTGACTACATTCTCCAGTAGCTTCACATAGCTATCCGAATTATGCGTAAGAGTGTGGATGACGATCTCCAGCGTGCAGATGCAGTCAGAAATCCTGCTGTATTCCCTTCCTGTTGATCACAGCTTCGTAGTCTTTATTAAAGCTAGCCATGCCAGTTTTTACGGTCTTTACATTTTCTACGGATCATCAAACAGCAGTCATTGTGACAACATTTTGATACCCGGCGCCAATAGCCGTGATACTCTTTTCCAACTCTCAAATGGCTTCCTGTCCACTATATCAGCTAACATACAACTACAGCTTTAATATTTATGCTCTCCAACGCTGTTCACCAATATTTCATTGTGCTCCTGAAAAAGAAGACGTAGGTATGTATATCATTCAAAATATAAGACAGAAATATAAGCGATTGACCTATTTATAGTTAAATACCACAAATTAAATTAGGATAACTAAAGCTGAGATCTGTAGTTTTCAATGAAACTGTGGAAACCAATTAGATAATCTAAAACAAGATCAGTAATATTAGGATGTTAATGTTTCTCATGTATGTTGACCAGTCCACCATATATACGAGAATCTACGTCAATAGAGTGACTTACTCTATTTTGTTCTCTTTGAAAAACGCTTATTCTCGTGTATATATGTGTAATTGGATTTACAAAGACGTATAAAAGGCGTTTCGTATATGTGATTTATTTTCTTAATTTCTGTAAAGTTGGTACTTTCCAATGTCGCTGTTCTGAGTTTTTCGTTTTCATACCTTCAGAAACAACCCAGCAAAAATAAAGAAATGGCTGAACTGTATGAAAACCACCGTCAAACATATATTAATATCGTTCACTATACAGATGGCCACGAAGGCAATGCATTTGTATTCGCATTTGAATGAATGCTAGTACACTTTACATTTCTGCTAGCTGTGTAATCCATTTCCGAGCGACCAGTCTTATTAAGTTTCTCTCTATTGTTTACACGCTCTGATACAGATTGCAGTTCAGACCTCCCTTGTAAATCACCCTTACACTATTATGGCTATATTGATGGATTAATGTTTGAAACTCTATGCTTGGCGACAAATTCAGAATACCCGAAGCCGGAATTCTTTCGTTGATATATTTACGGAGTCATTACAGAGTTGCTGACTTAGAGAACAAAAACAGCATACGTTCATAAGTTTGTACATTCTTTAGGAATAGAGAACACCCGTGACATAATCCAATAAAAGTAGCAACTCGATTTAAACGTAATATGCCAGATATTGATATAGGGGACAGAGAGCAATTGTCATGAACCGTTGATGAGATCAGCTGCGCGGCAAAAGTGAATATCTCGTCCAAAATTGAAGAACAAGAGAACATCTATGGAGAACTGATGAGAAAATAACATCTTATATATCCATGATATAGATAAGGTTTGTAATAAATTACGATCGGTGCAAGAAAAGCCTGCGAGGAAGAGAATGCATTTGAGTTTCGATTTTTCGAAGTTTGAATGTATCATAGTCATAATAAGCGATGGAATAATGAAAGATGGCAAATACAGGTAGTTATGTTAAACCTCTAATTGGGTTAATTTCTCTAGTTCCGCTAAGAGTCGTAGAAAACATCAGCTTAAACATCGCGGCAGGTCAGGATAATAACTCCTAAATAATAAGAATTAGAACTGATCATGCTTTGAAAAAGAAAACATATTCACACTGTGGCTTATATTAATCTGACATTTGGTAAATGCATTGAAAACTTAATGAATATAACGAAATTCCTACGGACACCATCGCATAGAAAAGAAACAGCTAATTTTCCATAACACATATATTGATAACACATATATAGGCGCAGGAGTGGATGTGTGGTAAGTAGCTTGCTAACCAGCCACATGGTTGCGGGTTCAGTCCCACTGCGTGGCATCTTGGGCAAGTGTCTTCTGCTATAGCCCCGGGCCGACCAATGCCTTGTGAGTGGATTTGGTAGATGGAAACTGAAAGAAGCCTGTCGTATATATGTATATATATATAAGCGTGTGTGTATATGTTTGTGTGTCTGTGTTTGTCTCCCTAGCATTGCTTGACAACCGATGCTGGTGTGTTTACGTCCCCGTCACTTAGCAGTTCGGCAAAAGAGACCGATAGAATAAGTACTGGGCTTACAAAGAATAAGTCTCGGGGTCGATTTGATCGACTAAAGGCGGTGCTCCAGCATGGCCGCAGTCAAATGACTGAAACAAGTAAAAGAGTAAAAGAGAGAGAGAGAGTATATTGATAACACAATATCGATAACATCGATATCATAATGTAGTCAGCAAAGATATTTTATTAATCAAAACTTGCAAACCATTAATTAATTTACAACTTAAATGTTTGCAAGACCTTCAGTATCAAGATTCGTATTGTACAATAAATTTCGATTGCAGGAATCGATTGTCGAATCACCTCTTCCACAAGCACAGTGACGACTTAGAATACATTTTGTCCCGAATTTATTACAACCGCTTAACTGAGCATAGGCATGTTCGTTCTTACCAGAACGTTTTAGATGTACAAAAACATACATGTATAAGTGTGATAACATAACATTATGGCCAAAGAACATTCTCTAGCTACTCGTCTTCTGATGAGTATTCAACGAGCTGTGAAATACGTCAAGGCAATCTCCTTTGCATTTTTGTGCAGGATGGGTAAAACGAGATGAATTCCAATCTATCATTTCAGAGCGTACGGTTTTAAAAACTGTAGTTTAGTTTAATTTTACAATATGTTCTCTAATACACGCGGTATTGTACATAAATAATCATTAATTATTCAGATATGGTGACGAAAGAAACATGTAAGAATTAGTATTGCCATTAAAAATGAAAACCAATTTGAGATAAGTTTACAGCAACGACTTACTATAAATTCTCTCCGTATGCAGAGGATCAAAATTACATGCTTTATGCTAAATGGTTAAACAAATACTGGCATATGCCAAAATGAATCCCTTCAATTTTAAGTGTACGAATAGAATAATATGTATTTACGTCTGCTGAAATTTCCACAGAAAAAGCTTTCAAAATATACATTAATATTCAAAATTAATATTAGTTTTTTTTTTTTTAAACATGATATACATGCAGATTACATGTTCACACATATATGAAAATCGACTTGTATGCATACGTGTGGATCCGTGTGTATATGTTTGAGCCAGCGTTTATCTGTTCAATACACTGTAATATAAATATGAAAATTAAAAACATCTCAAGGCAGATAAATTGTTTTTATAATGGCATTTTAATAAATATTCATCAAAAGGTTGTTTTTTTTTAATGCAGGAAAGTCTACATATTATACGATACATAGAACTGACGAATATTGACCGTGAAGACTAATAGATTATTATTTCGTTTGAAGATCGCTCTTGATTTATTTAGAGAAATAATTAGTTTATGAAAAGAACCATGTACACACGCACACGTATACACAAACATCAACACACACGCACACACACGTATATATATATATATATCATTCTTTTAAATATGTGCACACGTATGTGCATAGATACATATGTACTTGTATATATATATGCTGTATATTTAAATATATATATATATATAATATATATATATATATATATATATATAGGCGCATGCTTCCGGTTTCAGTCCCACTGTGTGACAACTTGGGCAAGTGTCGTCTAGTCTAGCCTCATGGGTTGACCAATAGAATTTATGTATGTATATATATATATATATATATTATATATATATATATATATATAGGCGCATGCTTCCGGTTTCAGTCCCACTGTGTGACAACTTGGGCAAGTGTCGTCTAGTCTAGCCTCATGGGTTGACCAATAGAATTTATGTATGTATATATATATATATAATATATATATATATATATGTGCGTGCGTGTGTGTGTGTGTGTGTGTGTGTGTGTGTCTCTGTGTGTGCGTGTGTTTGTGCGTGTGTGTGTGTGTGTGTGTCTGTGTTATAATTTTCTTATTATTGTCATCATTATTATTGAGGCCGCGAGCTGGCTGGAACGCCGGGCGAAATGCTCATCGGTATTTCGTCTGCCGTTACGTTCTGAGTTCAAATTACGCCGAGGTCGACTTTGCCTTTCATCCTTTCGGGGTCGATTAAAGAAGTACCAGTTACTCGGGTTGATATAATCGACTTAATCCGTTTGTCTGTCCTTGTTTGTCCTGTCTGTGTTTAGCCCCTTGTGGGGCTAAATATCTTACAGCTGTTTCCAGGATAATTTTTAATTATATCCCTTCATCGTAGACGGTGTGAGACGGTTAAGTAATAGTTGATTTAGATAAGATTTCAAAGTAGAGAGTGAGGTAGAGGAAAGAAAATAGATGTGCGATATTTAGGCATATTGAATTTGTAGATCCATTTTTTAGGCAGAATAGAATATATGTAACTGACACTCCGTAAGGTGGGCTGCGTTCAGTTGAGTAAGGTCACGCGGTGTCGTGGTTTGATATTTGTATACGGGTAATACTTACTTGTAAAATACTGCATGGCGAACAGGAAGTTGACCACGTAGAGGACAGGAAATAGAACATGTGGCGATTAAAAATCGGTGAGGTTTTTGGTGGGGAAGAAGTAAAAAAAAGGCGGCTTGTACAAGTATATAGTTTTATTTCGGGGTGTGCACATGCGCTCATATAGCTTTGCGTGAATGTGTATATTGATGTGATTGTGCGCATCTGTACATGGGTGCGCACGGGCACGTCTGTGCACACACACACACACGTGCGCGCTTGAACGAACTCACGCGCGCACACTCGCACATATATACACGCATATGCACACATGCACACATATTCACGCATACACACACATGCGTATTCATTCATATTTACTTATTTCATTATTGCCCACAAGGGGATAAACATAAAGGGGACAAACAAGGGCAGACAAAGGGATAAAGTCGATTAGAGCAACCCCAGTGCCTAATTAGTACTTAACTTATCGATCCCGAAAGAATGAAAGGCTAAGTCGACCTCGGCGTAATTTGAACTCAGAACATAACGGCAGGCGAAATACGGTTACGCATTTTCGTCTTACTTCAATCTGCCCTAATTCTTATGTAACTCAAGATATAATATATTTCCATCTAAAGCTGACAACTTTATTATTAACAAAAACAATGGCTTCCCATAGAGCAAAATGATTTCAAAAGTCAAGAAACAGTGTGATATCCTTTTTTTTCTCTCAATAAATATCCAAATTCTTGGAAGGTTTAGAATTTCTTCCAAGGATTCTTTGATCGTTCAGAATACATTCTCGAGATTCGGCAATATTAGTTCTTTG
>NC_043005.1:8975026-8977526 GCF_006345805.1 Octopus sinensis | reverse complement strand
ACATCGTTCCTATCTCTAGCCTTAGTGATACCCACAGAACTTACGGTTCTGGGTGGCTACCCGTCCTCAGTGTGAGATAATCACAAGCTAGCGACGAAAGCCCTCTCCCCTCGCAAATGTTGTATATTCTATAATCGATACACAGAAAAGCAATTTGTTTTATATCTCTGAGTGAGATATATACAATAGCAGTACCGAATAGTAATGTTTATATGCTGTCAGAATATGGCAGTCCTATGAAGGACGATGTTACTGCTTTTTTAGCCCAGGAAAACAATCTTTTCCAGCTGAATATCGACACACACATCGCGTCCGTATAGCGATTCGCAAGGGTGGACATCTGCGAAGTAGAGATATTTTCTCTGTAGGAGATCAGCGACTGTGCATATCTTCAGTTTTCTAATACGCTGATAAAATGCTTCCTACCTATTTCTTTATTACCCACAAGGGGCTAAACACAGAGGGGACAAACAGGGACAGACAGAGGGTTTAAGTCGATTACATCGACCCCAGTACGTAACTTGTACTTAATTTATCGACCCTGAAAGGATGAAAGGCAAAGTCGACCTCGGCGGAATTTGAACCCACAACGTAACGGCAGACGAAATACCGCTAAGCATTTCGCCCGGCGTGCCAACGTTTCAGCCAGCTCACCGCCTTCCTACCATCATATAGCATGTGATCATATATACATCGCAACGCAATGTAACCATGACGAATTGGAGTACACCAATACCGGTTTGTAAAGCAATATTTAGGAAGCATTAAGGCAGCGAGCTGGCAGAAACGTTAGCGAGCCGGGCAAAATGCTCAGCGGTATTTCGTTTACCGCTACGTTCTGAGTTCAAATTCCGCCGAGGTCGACTTAGTTTTTCATCATTTCGGGGTTGATTAAATAAGTACCAGTTACGCACTGGGGTCGATATAATTGACTTAATCCATTTGTCTGTCCTTCTTTGTCTTCTCTGTGTTTAGGCCCTTGTGGGTAGTAAAAAAAAGTTGGAATATCGTCTGCCGTTACGTGCTGATTTCAAGTTCCATCGAGTTCGACTTTGACTTTCATCCTTTCGGGGTAGATAAATTAAGTACCAGTTACGCACTGGGGTCGATGTAATTGACTTAATTCCTCTGTTTGATCATGTTTGTCCCCTCTATGTTTAGCCACTTGTGGGCAATAAAGAAATAAGAAACGTTAGCACACCGGACGAAATGCTTAGCTGTTTTTCGTCTGCTGCTACGTTCGGAGTTCAAATTCTGCCGAAGTCGACTTTGCCTTTCATCTTTTCGGGGTCGATAAATCGAGTACCAGTTGCGCACTGTGGTTGATCTACTCGACTGACCCTCTCCCCCCAAATTTCGTGCTTTGTGCCTAGAGTACAAATGAATACTTAGAAAGCATTTAATTATAAATGCATCGATCTCTATAATATTGATAAACGATTATTTAATTTTTTTGTCCAGTCCAAGAACACAGTAGTATATGTTGAAGAGAAAATCAATTCTACAAAGCGCTGTATCTGCATTGATGTAGCTATCTCTTTGAATTTGTCTTTTACATGAGTAATGTAGAAAACGTAAATAGATCGTTTGCAACACAAGTCTGTGTTCCTCATAACTTATATTTTGAAAATGCTATAATCGTGAAACCGGTTAAGTGTATTTATTTTAAAATTGAAATGAATCTTCATATAAACTCCGTGTGTTTTCAACTTCATTTGTTTTATACATATAATTATATACATGTGTGTGTGCGCGTGCGTGTGTGTGTAGTGTGTGTGTATGCATGTGTATTTGAATGTATGCATATATATGTGAGTGTGCATATATACACATATGCATAAATATATGCATAAATGCTTGTATAAATGTGTGTGTATGTATTTATACGTATATTTATATGTATAAGCGAGTATGTATATGTATGTGCCTGTATTTAAATACATCTCTCTTAAGTCTCTTCCTACATATGTATCGGTATATATATATATATATATATATATATATATACGTTCGTGCTCGCGTGTGCTTGCATATAGGTACATACATATCTGCCTATATATATATATATGAGTGGCCGCGTGGTAAGTAGCTTGCTAACCAACCACATGGTTCCGGGTTCAGTCCCACTGCGTGGCATCTTGGGCAGATGTCTTCTGCTATAGCCCCGGGCCGACCAATGCCTTGTGAGTGGATTTGGTAGACGGAAACTGAAAGAAGCCTGTCGTATATATGTATATATATATATATGTGTGTGTGTGTGTATGTTTATTCCTCCTGGTGTGTTTACGTTCCTGTCACTTAGCGGTTCAGCAAAAGAGACCGATAAAATAAGTACTGGGCTTACAAAGAATAAGTCCCGGGGTCGATTTGCTCGACTAAAAGGCGGTGCTCCAGCATGGCCGCAGTCAAATGACTGAAACAAGTAAAAGAGAGAAAAAAGAGAAAAGAGAGAATATGTGTATATATATATATATATTATATATATATATATATATATATA
>NC_043005.1:8932526-8970026 GCF_006345805.1 Octopus sinensis | reverse complement strand
GTTGGATACGATATTCTCTAAGAATTTATCCTTAATAGAATATTTCTAATTATCTATAACAGCTACATACGACTTCCCATTTTAAATCTATGTCCTTCTTGCGAATTTTTCTATTTCTTTTTTCTCACTTTATTTCCTCAACTAATTTCAGCACTCGATTCCTAGAGTGTCGTTTCTTATGTTATCGACCGCTTGTTTGATAAATTCAAATTTCAATCAAATGTTACTGTGTTCTAATGTGTGACACTTGAACCTTCATTTTCTCTTTTTCTGTTTTATAAGAAATGGGTTTAGGAGAACTAATGTGGACAGTTCTTTGACAGGGGTCACAATGTTATTAGATAATTCAATCAAGGTGTATGTGATTTGCTGTTCTGAGTTTAAATAAAGACAGGTGAAGAGAAAAAATGCTAAAAATTATTTGTCACCGAAGTTATCCATCTCCTTACTCTTCAGTAGAAATGGCGTCGTAAATATATTTTACTGTAGGTGTATTGAATGGTAGGAGAAGAGTTTAGGGTGAAGAAAATCTTGAGATGGAAGAGGGAATGAAATAGAGGTGAATGAAGAGTGGAAAAAGATGTTCGACTGAAAGTAAGAGAAACAAAAATAAGAAAGAAAGAAAGAAAGAAAGAAAGGAAAGAGAAATACATAAAAATTACAGAAACAGAAGCGATTAATCAGTGGGGGACGGAGAAGAAAAGGAAGAACAAGAACAAGAACAATAACAACAACAAAAACAAGAGCAAGAAGAAGAAGAAGAAGAAGAAGAAGAACAACAACAACAACAACAAAAACAAGAGCAAGAAGAAGAAGAAAAAACAACAACAACAACAACAACAAAAACAAGAGCAAGAAGAAGAAGAAAAAACAACAACAACAACAACAACAAAAACAAGAGCAAGAAGAAGAAGAAGAAACAACAACAACAACAACAACAAAAACAAGAGCAAGAAGAAGAAGAAGAAAACAACAACAACAACAACAAAAACAAGGGCAAGAAGTATAAGAAGAACAAGAACAAGGGCAAGAAGAATAAGAACAAGAAAAACAAGAACAACAACAAGAACAACAACAAGAACAACAACAAGAAGAAGAAGAGGTGGGGAGGCGGTGGAGGAGGAGAAGGAAGAGAAGAAGGAGAAAGAAGGGGATCAAAAACTACTAAAAGAAAGAAAATGGAAAAAGGGATATTGAGAATCAGTAAAAAGAAAAACGAAGAAAATCACTATTAATGGGAGCAACATCTAAAGAAAAAAGATTATTAGGGGTGGAAAGAAATGTAGATTACGAAGTGAGTAAATATAAAACAATGACGAAATAACGAAATATTAAGAAAGAAAAATTAAATAAAAGCAGATAGTAAGAATGGAAGGAAAACAGCGATACGTTCTGTTTTTACGGTTTAGTGTTAAAAGTATGGAATCAACACATGAACTTGATGTTTGTGAAAGGCTTAGAATTTCGTTTAAGACCCGAAATAAACTTGGTTATTCTGTTGTAGAATCTCAAAGCGATAGGGATCCGTGTTCGGAGGTAAAAGAAAAGAAAAAAACAATCTGAAATATCATTCCTGGAATTACTAAGAGATGAGAGTTACCAACGCAGATGTCAGTAGAGATATCCTTTAACGTGAAATAGATATTATTTGGTATTTCATACACATGAATGGGCATGTACAATTTGCTTGAATATACATATATGTATGTATATGAGTACTCATGCATGTTTGTATATATATATATATATATATATACTTATATATGTGTGTGCACATATATAATATATATATATATATAAGTATATATATAAATGTATGTGTGTATATAAATGTAAGTATATGTATAGATACATACATATCTATGCAATATGTATACGGATGTGTGTATATACATATATGTATGTTTGTATATATATATATATATATATATATATATAATATATATATATATATATATATTATATATATATATACATACATACACATATATAAGTATATATAATATACATGTATATATATATATATATATATAAATGTACGTGTGTGTATGTAAATGTATGGATATGTATAGATACATACTTATCTATGCAATATGTATATGGATGTGTGTATATACATATACATATACATACATACTACATTTATAGGCACACAGACACACACATACACATACTCACACACACACATATATGTAATTATGTATAAATGTATTCTTGCATGAATATACGAATACACAGATCTAAACGGACGTCTGTGCGTGTTTATATGCGTGCATGTATGACTGGTTGTGTGCGTATTTAATGAGTGTATGAGTAAACAATAAACAGGCTAGAGAAACGTTATCGTCCAAAAGCCAAAATCCTATATAGACTATTACAGAAGATCTGAATTATGCTTTAAAGAGTTAGTAGATCCAGTACATCGTTTCTTTCGATCATTGCTAAAACAATAGTCAATGAAACTCAGACTGAAAACGAAGTAGAAAGCTAGACTTCAACAATTATGCTCAGTAGACATTTAGTTCTATACAATATTTGAATGGTTATGTAACCTATTTCTTTACTACCCACAAGGGGCTAAACACAGAGAGGACAAACAAAGACAGACAAACTGATTAAGTCGATTATATCGACTCCAATGCATAACTGGTACTTAATTTATCGACCCCGAAAGGATGAAAGGCAAAGTCGACCTCGGCGGGATTTGAACTCAGAACGTAACGGCAGACGAAATACGGCTACGCATTTAGCCCGGCGTGCTAACGATTCTGCCAGCTCACCACCCTTAAATGGTTATGTAACCGTGTAGGTTTACATACTACTAACTAATTAACTAACTATTCGGTCGTCCGGAAAGTTCATGCCGATTTATTGTAGCTTACATTTCGACTTAATTTAGAACAAGGTTCAGTCCATAAAATAGGATGTGACTACACCTCCATTTAGAGCACAGTTTAAGCTATCTTTTCGTGGAAGAAGGTTTATGTTCTTATAACCTGTGTTAATTTTATAACCCTTTAAAATGGAAGATAAGAAAGTTCATTTTCGGCACTTGATGCTTTGGAAACCAGACAAAAATTGCTGCAGCTTGGCTGGGATGTGTTACTCCACCCTCCATATTCACCAGATATTGCTCCTTTTGATTTCCATTTATTCAGGTCTCTACAGAATAGTCTTAATGGTAAAAATTTGAATTGCTTGGATGACGTAAAGAGATACCTTGATGAATTCTTTGCCATGAAACCACCTCAATTCTGGGAAGAGGGTATTTTCAAGTTAAAGAAAAGATGGAGACACATTGTGCAACAAAATGGTTTTTAATTGGTTGATTAAAAATTCAATGGCACATATTTATTGACCTTTTTCTTTCCTTTAAAAACCGGCATGAACTTTCTGGACAACCCAATCGATACATAACCGATTAACAAACCAGTACATACATACAAACGTAGTGACTGCTTTCTCGAATACGAGCAATGCCATTTCTAGAAAGAACCATAGAAATGAGTCATTGACAATGTAATGTAGTCCGTTATACATCACTTGATCCCTGCCAAAGATCTGCACATTTTATTAGATAATGCACAATTGTGCTCGCTGACAGAAGGAATCGGAGCCACACCATCAAGTCTTTGACATGTCTTTTTTACCCTCTAAGTGAATGGCACATCTTCCCACAGGTTGCACATGTTCTGTTGTCAACAATATCTGTATCATGATTTATAAGGAGTCGATTCCCGTGGCTTCTCCGATAGCTGACCAGGCCTGCACGACTGAAACATTTCTTCCAACAAATCACACACGGAAATATCAAGACTCCTTCATTCTCTACCCTTTCATTCATAGATTCATACATACATACATACATACATACATACATACATACATAATACATACATACATACATACATACATGGTGGCTGCCCCCTCCTTATCGAGTATGGCCATTGCACGAAGCTTAATCAATATTGTTATCGTGCAATGGCTGTGCAAGAAGATTTTTTTTTAAGTGAGGAAAGGCTGTGCACTGAGTCAATCCCACTCAGTAAACAACAGCAGCCATAATCCGAAAAGAAGAACAAGGCAACATCATCGGCAACCACTGAGCCGCAGGTTTTATGTCGGAGTTATTCCAGTTACCTGAGTTACCTTCTCCTTGAAGGATGCCCTAACAAAGGCTACGAGTCCTTCACTCCCAATGGTTTAACCGCGCGATCGGGTATTCAGTCCGATTATTTCTATGTCCAAATAAACACCCTCCTCAAGCGTGGTGGGGTTGCCAGTTTAGTCGCCGACGACCCGACCATGCAACAGGTTGTACTGGGTTACATGTTCCCAGTAGCACTCGAAAGTGACCTGACATACATACATACATACATACATACATACATACATACATACATACATACATACATACATACATACATACATACGTACGTACATAAATACATGCGCACTTACGTACGTAATTATTGAGGCCTTGGAATATGTAACACACTGCCTAAATATCAATCTTGAGTAATTAAGCTTCTCAAACACCAGAAAGAAGAAAGCAAATTCGAAGACTACAGATCCAATCCAACACTTGAACTGTAAAGATCTGTAAAACTTTCCAGAAGTTCATCGTTTAAATATATATCAGCATGTCTAGATATGTACCTATATGCATGAGAATACATACGTAAAACATACATACATACATACATACACATGCATGCATGCATACATGCATACATATATAAACACAAGGTAATGCCTTCACAGGCGGGACGACAGAACGATCACTAATTTACAGGGCAGTCATTTGATGTGCGACAAACATTTCTGGTACTCTTAAATTTGTTGTACAACATTTCAGCTCTGGAGGAGGCCTTACACTAGTCTTTGGGCCATTGGATGCATCCACCACCAGGGTGCAGTCTACATTCAATTGTTTCATGCAAAGTGATTCGTTCAGTTTAGCTTTTTCATTGCTTTGTTTGGTGACGTACTCTTCCATTGGAGTCCGCATTGAATATTTTTAATTTAATTTATTTTTGTTTTTCCTCCTCGTTATTTTACAAGTTGAATAAATACACAATTATATATTTCTTTACTTCCCACAAGGGGCTAAAGACAGAGGGGACAAACAAGGACAGACAAACAACGGATTAAGTCGATTACATCGACCCCAGTGCGTAACAGGTACTTAATTTATCAACGCCGAAAGGATCAAAGGCAAAGTCGACCTCGGTGGAATTTGAACTCAGAACGTAACGGCAGACCAAATACTGCTACTCATTTCTCCCGGCGTGCTAACGTTTCTGCCAACTCGCCTCCTTTAAAGACGAACAAAATACCTATTTCTTTACTACCCACAAGGGGCTAAATACAGAGAGGACAGCCAAAAGGATTAAGTCGATTACATCGACTCCAGTGCATAACTGGTACTTATTTAATCGACCCCGAAAGGGTGAAAGGCAAAGTCGACTTCGGCGGAATTTGAACTCAGAACGTAACGGCAGACCAAATACTGCTACGCATTTCGCCCGGAGTGCTAACGTTTCTGCCAGCTCGCCGCCTTTTAAAGACAAAGTCGACTTCGGCGGAATTTGAACTCAGAACGTAACGGCAGACCAAATACTGCTAAGCATTTCGCCCGGCGTGCTAACGTTTCTGCCAGCTCGCCGCCCTAAATACAGAATTATAATCACTCTCGTACTCCCACTGGTGTTACAGACCCCGCCGAAGTGAAAAAAACAAAAGATGCCGACCTTCTTCCTTTCACTATTTCATGTGATAAAATCATATTATGTAATTCATATTGTAAAAGTGAACTATAAAATACAAGTTGTTTCGTAAGAACAATTTTTTCTCGAAAACAGTATGAAAATTTTCAATATATATTCATTATATTTGTAAGATATTACTTTTCTGTATATTATTGCTATGGAGAATTTATTCTTATAAATCAGATATCTGTAATATGAAGATTTATTAAATAAGGTAAAGTATGGTAAATAAACTAATCGTTATTATTTGTCTTTATCCGACGTAAAGTAAATGAAGATATAAAGTCCTCTTAAACAGCTGTCAGTCTATATTCTTCTGTCCGCAAACGTCATATATCTACATATAATCGATCGATATTCGAAACGTTTTATTACTAAAGAAAATGTTGGAAATAAACTGCAATTGCATTACATGTGCGTGTGCGTGCGTGTGTGTGCGTGTGTGTGTGTGCGTGTGTGTGTGTACAAGGAGAGAAAGCGACAGAGAGCCCGATTAAATCACGAGTGAAGGCAGAAAACTACACAAACTATATACATATATATATATATATATATATATGGAGTGGCTGTGTGGTAAGTAGCTTGCTTACCAACCACATGGTTCCGGGTTCAGTCCCACTGCGTGGCATCTTGGGCAAGTGTCTTCTACTATAGTCTCGGGCCGACCAAAGCCTTGTGAGTGGATTTGGTAGACGGAAACTGAAAGAAGCCTGTCGTATATATGTATATATATATATGTGTATGTGTGTGTATATGTTTGTCCCCCTACTAGCATTGCTTGACAACCGATGCTTGTGTGTTTACGTTCCCGTCACTTAGCGGTTCGGCAAAAGAGACCGATAGAATAAGTACTAGGCTTACAAAGAATAAGTTCCGGGGTCGATTTGCTCGACTAAAGGCGGTGCTCCAGCATGGCCGCAGTCAAATGACTGAAACAAGTAAGAGAGAGTAAAGAGTATATATATATATATATATATATATCAGATAGGATCTATTATCGTTCATGTTTCACTGGTTCGAAACAAAGGTATTCCAACTGTGACCATCCCATTTTTATTGCGTGCTTAGAACTACATAATGTACCTGGGTTTCCATTTCAGACTTTTGAGGATCTCTTTCGTGAGATCTATTTCGTGAGAGTACTATTTCGTGAGGGTCTGTTTCGTTAGATTTCCTGTTGGTAGTATGTATAGGATGCAATGTACATAAACATCTTTGCTATGGTATTATTGAATTGAAGAACATTATTGAATTCAAGGGCTAACAATTAACACGAGACAGAGAAAAGCATCCAACGATGCACATAAACAAGCCAACGCGTAAGAGGATATGCTTGAAATAGCTACAAATCTCTTTTAAATCACACCCTCACGTCTCCAAAAAGCAAAGTGAAAAATTACATTGCTTCATGAGATTGCAATGAAATATGCCTGAATATATAATCCTGATGGGCATAGAATGCTATACCTTTGAATCAAAGGCGGCAAGCTGGCAGAATCGTTAGCACGCCGGGTGGAATGCTTAGCGGTATTTCATCTGCCGTTACGTTCTGAGTTCAAATTCCGCCGAGGTCGACTTTGCCTTTCATCCTTTCGGGGTCGATAAATTAAGTACCAGTTACGCACTGGGGCCGATGTAATCGACTTAATCTGTTTGCCTGTCCTTGTTTGTCCCCTCTATGTTTAGCCCCTTGTGGGCAATATAGAAATAAGTATGCTATACCTTTGATCAAAAGCATAATCCGTCACATCCGACGTGGTTCAAATCACTACTGTAATGAACGAACGAAGGAGTATCTATGCACTTGTTAGAACTGCTAGCTATGGTAGATAAATGACTGTCAAATCACACACAAAGGACACGTTGGACACTGGATGAACTAACATACAAAAAGATGCGAACCTTATCAGAGGAATTACTTTCATCTCAGTCTTACTCAGTCAGAGCTGACCTAGGGCTAAACAACAATAAATAAAACAACTTACTTTGAACAGTTTCCATACGGAAGAGACAAGATTAACTTGATATCTCATTACAAGAAAACCCGAAATGAAATTTAACGTGTATTGATATCTTTATCTTTCCTTTATTATCTTTATTATCTTCCCTGCTTCGAGTTAAATGCACGACTTACAAATGTTAGATTCCTTGTGTCCTTTTACAATATTTATCTCATGAACTTCTGCTCTTTCCTCATAAAATAGTGCAAGAAGTACATTATTATTACTAAAAATGGAACCAGTACCGGAATATATAATTTTTGGTAGCTGGGGATGTAAACCTGGTTTTAATATTCACTTGAAGCCTAAACAACAAAGAGGCGATACAAGCTCTAACCTGGCGCCCAACCGACTGGAAATAGAAACTATTTCCCTCTAATCATATCCTACGCCTTAGAATCGTCAAGGTTGATAATGTATTCCGAGATATATACAATGCCTAGATAAGATGCGATGGTAAACATTCAATGATATTGTTCATTTAAGGCGGCGAGCTGGCAGAATCGTTAGCACGCCGGGCGAAATGCTTATCGGTATTTCGTCTGCCGCTACGTTCTGAGTTCAAAATCCGCCGAGGTCGACTTTGCCTTTCATCCTTTCGGGGTCGATTAAATAAGTAACAGTTACGTACTGGAGTCGATATAATCGACTTAATCTGTTAGTCTGTCATTGTTTGTCCTCTCTGTGTTTAGCCCCTTGTGGGTAGTAAAGAAAGAGATATTGTTCATAGTAGCTACTGGATGAAAGCTGACTTGAGACTAAACAATAGTTCAGCAGGAATAACAACACCAAGCAACACTGAAAGCCACTCGTTTTGAGGTTAAAATGTTTGAAACACAAACCCAAGACCGTAACAAGCGGCGGTGTTAGATCACCATCAAAGCCAAAAACATCGAAGCCGCCAGAAGAGAAAAGGAAATAAATCCAACGACAAGAGAGAAAGTCTCGACAAAATCAACCTCATCTTCCACCATTGCCGTCATGGAATCAATGCCATCGACCATTCTATGCAAGAATTGGTCTACAGAGTCATCAATGCCATCACCATAAAAGAAGATTTCAGCACAGGAGAAAATTAATTTTCGGATATGAGATAAAGCCGTCGACGACGAGTAACAATTCCAGCTTTTTCACCTTAATCAAACTGCTTAAGTATTGGACGAAACAATTAACTCCTTTCACTCGCAATGTTATCATATTTTGGACATTTAAAATAATTTGCAAGGCTCATCTTATATAGATTTATATAAATAGATTGTAAGATAAAGATTTACGGGGAGAATTTATGGATTTTATTACCAAGAATATTGGAGAAGCAAATCCAGATAGTTTCTACTTCTACTACTACTACTACTAGCCCCCCACCACTACTTCTACTACTACTACTACTACTACTACTACTACTACTACTACCACCACCACCACCACCACTACTACTACTACTACTACTACTGCTGTTACCACTCCACTACTAATACTATTACTAATCGTTTCTACTATATGCACAAGGCCGGAAAGATTGTGGAGAGCTATAGTCGGATAGGGTTCTAGGTAAATTCCATTACGGTAAATTTCCCTGTAGGTAATATGAATACATTGTAGATAGCATATTATTCACATATTTACATACAAGTGATGGCGAGTACATGAAAATAAGGTTTTGAAAAAAAGTTTAATACATTATTTACATTTGACAGATATTTGTTCTCATCTTGTTGTTAACACAACGTTTCGACTGATATACCCTCCAGCCTTCATCAGGTCTTTTGGGGAAATTTCGAACTTGGGTTCTCATTCCTAAGGTAGTTTTCGATGTTGTTATTGTTATTATTATTATTATTATATTATTATTATTATTATTATTATTATATTATTATTATTATTATTATTATTGTTATTATTATTATTATTATTATTATCATCATCATCATCATCATCATTATTATTATTATTATTATTATTATTATTATTATTATTATTTTTATTATTATTATTATTATTAATACTATTATTATCATCATTGTTATTATTATTATTATTATTATTATTATTATTATTATTATTATTATTATTATTATTATTATTATTATTATTATTCAGGTCACTGCCTCGAATCGAACTCGCAGTCTTGGGTTTAGTAGTCCGCTTTCTTCAGTGTTAAGGGCATTGCACAAATTTGGAAGTGTGAATGTTATCGATGACTGCAAAGCATTGCGGCACCCTTTTACCGAATTATTTGCTCTTGGCAAGTCATTTCAAATGCGGTCCCATATATTCCAGAGTTGGATAGCAAACTGTGGGGTTTCTCTTCGTCGACGAAGACCTCGTCCCCTTACAGTCCCCATGTATGAATTCTCATAATAGATAAACTAAGAAGAGATGATTATATGATCAGACAAATCTTCAAATCTATTGTCAAGGTCTTCAATTTGTAAAAATGCTAAAGCGCAAAACACTTAATTTTTAGCTGAAAAATTTCATTCATGTTGTATCTCCTACACTCAACAAGTGCACATATCTTCCGCCAAATAGACTGTCCGAGATGAAAAACATACCCAACGACTTCTAAATGCGGAAATACAGAATTGAAATGAAATATGGAGAGCTTTTTCAAAATCTATGAGACTGGTCGCAGGTCGACAATTTGCCCTTAAATCCCACACAGCAAACAGAACACGATATGAGGCTTCTTTTTTGTCATGAAGTAAGGCAAATAGACTGGGCACACATGACCCTCCATATCATCCCAACCTTTTTTCTGAGGAAAAAACTAAAATTCTGCCTGAATCATCAATGCCAGTGTCAAAGAATAAAAACAAGGACTCATTTTCTAAGTATTTAACTGCATCACGAATTTCAAACCCTGAATGACAAATGATTCTGCTAGATCACGGACATAACTACAACAACTACAACGACTACTACTACTACTACTACCAGTGGTACTTGATTTATCGACCGCTAATGGAATAAAGGCAAAGTCAACCTCGGCGGAATTTGAAGTCAGAACAGAGCCACGTGCGAAATACCGCTAAGCATTTTGTCCAGCGCGCTAAGGATTCTGCCAACTCACCACCTTCAAAATAATAGTAAGAGGAAGAAGAAGAAGAAGAAGAAGAAGAAGAAGAAGAAGAAGAAGAAGAACAACAACAACAACAACAACAACAACAACATATTGTGTATCACTCTTTGATATGGTGCATTAGCAGAAGATATAAGCATCACACATCCTTCTACATCTCTCATGTATTCAGCCTTTTCCTGTGATCCATCTGAGGCTCTGGGGATTCGACGGAAATTATTATAGCTCGTATCCGATACTATTTAACAATTTTGTCGAAAACTACAATAATGTACACTTACTGTTATATTATTCAGAAATTTAGTTGGTATTTGGCATAGACGGTTGGTTTTTACTCTCCAAGACACTCTTTTCAAAAATGATCTAAAAATCCTTGTTAAACTACCGCCACCACAATCTAAATGATGATAAAATTATTCTATATCCTTTCGTTTATATTAAGACATATTCCTTTTTGAATTATCTTTAAACTAGCAGTATCGCCCGGCGTTGCTCGGGTTTGTAAGGGAAATAACTATATAAGCATTTTTAGAGTGTTATAGCCAAAAAATAGCAAAAAAAATGCATTAAAAATGGAAAAAAAATTATGGTAATTTTTTTTTAAATCGTTGACTCATCGTAGACATTTTTAGAGAGTTACTTCCCTTATATAATAGCGAAAAAATGCATTAAATGGAAAAAAACTGATGGTAATTTTTTTTTTATCTTAGACTCATCGTAGAAGCGCGCTAATACCCAGAAGGGCTCGATATGAATCACGACTATAAGATACCCGGTTTTGGTTACACTGCACCGCAAAATGTGGGAGTAGTTAGGAATCTAAATCGTAGGGGATAGACACACAACCTTACCTTTATATATAAAGATATTGCATTACGGAAGCTTTATATGATCTCTTGACCTACTCGAAACAGTTGTGAAATTTTCATCGAACAAATTCATATCGTCTTAAAGGGGATACCCTGGATGATACAGTACGGATTAGAAAATTCCCAAAGTAAACGGCGGAATGTTCACAAAATGAATATCTATTTATCTTAAACATAGATGCGCAGTGAAAACCTGTGGTTAAACAACAACAACAGCTGTAGTAACTGCATTCTAATGAGAATAGGCAGATGATAAATTTATCATTAATCAAGAATCGTGAGGGTATTTTGTGCTGCTCACGTACATGTAATATATCAAACAGACACCTCCTGTCTGCATACGCAACGTCTGGTTAATGTTGTAGCATATGTTTAAATTATACTTCTAGTAATACCATTACACATGGTTGGTATGATAAATATTGGAGACACGGTAGTGAAACATGTTGAGCGTAGTTGTCATTTCACAATATATCTACATTTATTTTCTTTCCCCACAATGTCATTGTATTTTACAAAACTCTAATTACTGATCTAGTTTTGAAATATTTTTAAAAATGGAATTTAGCGAGAGAAGTAAATCGTCTGTTCCATTAATTTAATGTAATATCAGTTGTAGATTTAAGTAAGATGCTGCATAGGTGAAATGTTCTATAAAATAGCGCTTTTTAAAACATGTTAAAGTTATCTATCTATATAAAGCTGAAGTTGTCTGTGTGTGGCAGGTTTGGTAGCCTTCAACTAACACTATCTCCTCCGAGACCCTACGGCGCAAGTTGACCAAAATTGAAAGTATGATAGTAGAAGGCTTGCTCTTTATTCCGTAGAAGATAAAATTCAAATTGGACCATGTTAAGACCGAAAATTATTTACATAAAAAAGGTGCTTTTTTTTCTATGAAAATCCCTATTTTTTACGATTTTGTTTTGCTGCTGTGTCGCCATTTTTTGGTGTATTTCAACCAGGAAAATGTTCACTTAAAGAGAATAACAACCTACATATTGCAAAATGTTCCCTTTTAAATTCCAATTCTAAAGGGTCGAAACAAACCCGAGCAACACCGGGTGATACTGCTAGTCTTGAATAAAGTTATATGTTAGCGTAGTTATTCAACTTCTATGAAACTTTAAATGAGTTAATAATAAATCTCTGAACGAGATGTAAACAGTAACTGCTCGACAACGTAAAGTATACTAGCCATCTCAATATGGCTAACCACTAAGGGTGGGTGTTACTGTAGCTTTTAGCCCCAGGAGATCATCGTCTCCAGATGGCTTTAGGTACACTTTCTGTGCCCTTATGGTATTTGCAAAGGGAGGTCATCCCTCTCTCGTAAACCTAAGTGATGCGCACCGACTGCAGTTTCTAGGTATTTGCCTGTCTTCGGCGTACGGCAATCACCGGTTTACGCTGAAGGGAGACCTGTTTGCAAATAATTATTGTTTTTCTAGTAATTTCCGTCACTGATTTCGAAAAACTGTCTGCAAGCAATGATAAATCTCCGAACGAGATGTAAACAGTAACTGCTCGACAACGTAAAGTATACGTGAGTTGGGTTACAGATATGAAACACCTACGTCATATGGATTATCATATACTTAATATAAGTAAAAGAAAAGTACATTATATCTACCAAGAATGTCCATATGAAACAAAAAACTTGCTCTCTCTCTCGCTCGCTCTCTTTCATTCTCTCTCTCTCTCTTTCTCGCTCTCTGTATTTCTCTTTCCTTCCCTCTCTGTATATAGATATATATGAGCGCAAGCTGCTTCGAGCTCCCTTTTTCTATTTCATTGCTGGTTCCCGTCTTATACACCATACGTCTTATACTCCGTACGATCGAAATCATGAAATGCCATTGCTGTTTTAGAAATGTTTGAAAGAAATGCTTTTGAATAATGCTTTTATTAATATTTTTCTTTTGAAAAACAGTGACTGCATATAGGAGCGTGTTCAAAGAAGCTTGTTGCATGAAATATACTTAGCCGCGTGCATGCAAGGCGCTAACAGCTTAGTTTCTTTGTTCACACTGTTACTGTCGTGAATCAAAATTTTTAATTGTTCTCTCAAACAAAAGACACCCTACATCATTGACTTGGAACTGTTTTTCTTGTATGATTGCACACTAGCTATTATAGACCAATAGGTAGGTTTTAATTCGTGCGGACTTATTTCACGCGAGAACTTCGACAAAGCTGTTTCGTATTCTCTACCGGGGCTAACAAATGAATGTTTGGGCTTGCAGTGAGGACTCTTGAATGTGAGATCCGCTGCCCCAATGTATCATTTAGTTTCATCTTGACTCAACCTTGGTGCTTTGCACTATCAACTTTGCCAGATAGTGTCTAGTGGGCAGTTCTCTACAGTTTTGTGTGTGCGTGTGTGTGTATGTTCGTTCGTTCGTTCGTTCGTGCGTGCGGGTGTGTGTGTATGTGTGTGTGTATGTGTAGTGTACACGTGCGTGTGTGTATGTTTGTATTGTCGTATACTGGATAATCCGCGGGGTCAACGATAGGAATGTCCACCTAAAACAGCTAAAACTGGGTTAATCCTATTACGTTATACTCGCCTGCGAGTGAATGCCATTGTTATTTTATAAGTGAGACTGTTCGCATGGAACATTACTCTTAGAAGCGGAAATAATGAGCACTGAAGGGAGATAATGACAAACTATACTTAAAAAATTTAGATTATTGTATTAAAAATTTAGATAAGCTTTATTTTGAACATATACGTATATTTTCAAATATATCGAATTCTAAGTATTATCACAATTTAACTACACGATTGAAACAAAACCGACTTCTTAAAAATATGACTGTCTACTTAAGGCCTAAGTAAAGCGTCTAGTTAGCATGCCTATTTATTCGCTTCATGTGAAGCTATATTTTTATCAAACCGATTTTCTATTGTGCAATAACTCATACTGTTGTGACGCAAAATATCTTGTGTGTTGCTACAGGCATAAGACATTGACGTCCTTCAAAATTAAAATAATTAATTTCATATAAACATTTATAATCAAATTATTACTATTCTCTATCGTAATATCTAATTCACTTCTTTTTAACATCTGAGACATCCCGTTTCCAAATCACTAGGATAAATTTTATGAAGTGGATATTAAAAATTTAAAAATAAAACGTAATTTAGAGCAAAACTATCATCTGTATAATGGTAACATCCGCTAAGTTCTTTAATGAGAACCTACTTTTATAGTTGTAGAAACCATTAAGAAAACTATAATCACCCATAATAAATATGTCAGCCAATATCAGATTACATTTATGGCCCGTTGGGATGGCCCTAACTTGTTTAAATATTTTATCTGCAAACGAAATTTATGGATTATTAATCACGAACTTAATTACATCTTTCAGTTAATTCTTTTTCCAGTTGTATATCCATTACATCTTACGTCAGAGAGAAATCATTCGCTATTTTGGTAAGGATATGTTGAATTTCTGTCCATATAGGCTTAATCCATCATTTTATGTAACACATCTTCCATCAGTTTATATCTTAATTTACACATAAACATGCACAATAGGTTTATATGTGTGCGCGTGTGTAAGTGCGAGTGCGTGTGGGCTTTATTGCGCAATCTTGGAGGGTGGGTGGGCCACTAAGCTAGCAAGATTTGAGGAGATTTTCCCGAAACATGTCATCTGTATTTCATCATCGGTACAAAGACGTTTCGACGAGAAAATAGCACCATGAAAATGTCTACATATAGATATCTTGGGAGGGAAACAGTAAGAACGATAATAAATGGAGACATTATCTTCAGGTTCAGAAGATAATGTGGTAATGAGAAATCGAAACATTATCGTCAAAAACTTTTACAAAAGCTCTATCGCTATTCTATAGAGCATTCTTAGAAACCGGATTGTTTCTATAACAAACATACCCAAACCAATGTAGCTTCACAAAGTGTTAGATGTGCCTATATTCAAATATAATGTGCCAAAAGGGACTCTTGTCAACGTTAGTATAAGAGACTGTTACAAGCTGTGAATATCGGTACTGGCAGAATCGTTAGAGCGAAGAAAACACCTTGCAAGTTTTGTTACCGCTTTTTATACTTTGGGTTCAAATCCTGCCGATGTCATATTTTCCTATCTTCAGTTCAAAGTCGATAAAATAAAATATCAGTCAACTGCCAGAGTCGATGGTTTCGACTGAACGCTCAAATTTACTGTTCTTGTAACTAAATCAGAAATCATTATAATAAAGTATTTCGTGGAATAAACTTTCCGGTCAAATATTTATATTTGAAACTTACCAATATCATTATCACTACTTGAAGTCGTTGAGCAAGCAGATTCGTTAGAACGCAGGATTTACGTTCTGAGTTGAAATTCCTTTGCCTTTCATCCTTTCGGTGTCGATAAAATGAGTACCATTCGAACAGTGGGGTCTTTGTAATCGACTTAAACTCTCCTCCAAAATTTCTGGCCTTATGCCAAAATTTGAAATTAGTATTACCATTACTGCTTCAGAAGAAGCTACTAATGTTACTGCTACTATAACATGTGAGCGCAAAATCTATGCGATCTCGAACTATTAAAAACAGAAACTAAAACATCTTGAAATATCACCTAAAGAAACAGAATTATTGGAGCAAATATTTCTACTCGCTTTATATCTGTAAAGCGAAACAGACAGAATATACCATCGTAAGAGTTGTGCAGGAGGACATCTGGTACAAGTCGTATATGGTGTGAAGGGGTCAGTCTATGTCCGTCAAGACAAGGGAGTATCGTTCGATCTGTACTAAGCGCTTGCTAAACCTGTTAAAACTTCAAGAGGGTGGAATGCTTTGGTTTTCCTCTGATGAGTAACACATCGACCAGGACCAAAAGGTAAGGCGAAGGAATGATAGATGGTTATGCAGAAACTTAAATAATGTTCCAACGGTCATACATACTAAGTTCTCAGAAACCGAGGTGTTTCTGGGAGTGGTCAGCAACAAAGATCTCATGCCTGCTCACTTTTTTTTCACGGGACTAAAGTGTCAATGCCGCCGTCAAACTACAGCTATTGTAGAAAGTTTTGAGGCCTTAGATGGACAAATTACATAAGGAAATACTGTATCTTAAGAGGCTCAATCTCATAAGGCTAGGACAACCCAAGTGTAGTTGCATGTCAGTCTCCATAATCAAGCTCTCGCAGATTCATGACATCCTAGGTCGCCAGACTGCAATCCACTGGACAATTACGTAAGGGATATAGTTGAGAAAGATATCAATCAACACCCCTTAACACCATACAATCTCTTAAGTTCGCCATAACCAGCACTATTTCCAAAATTGATAAAGATCATCTGATTCGGACATGTCAAAGTTTCCGACCCGGCATTAAAGCAGCCATTGATACCAACAGTGTGTTCCTTAAGTGATTGTGATGAAAGAATGCTCGTATATATTTGTACTGGATGGAGCACTCCGTCGGTTACGACGACGGGGGTTCCGGTTGATTTGAATCAACGGAACAGCCTGCTCGTGAAATTAACGTGTAAGTGGCTGAGCACTCCACAGACACGTGTACCCTTAACGTAGTTCTCAGGGATATTCAGCGTGACACAGAGAGTGACAAGGCCGGCCCCTTGAAATACAGGTACAACAGAAACAGGAAGTAAGAGTGAGAGAAAGTTGTGGTGAAAGAGTACAGCAGGGATCACCACCATCCCCTGCCGGAGCCTCGTGGAGCTTTTAGGTGTTTTCGCTCAATAAACACTCACAACGCCCGGTCTGGGAATCGAAACCGTGAGTCCGCTGCCCTAACTACTGGGCCATTGCGCCTCCACATATTTGTACTAATTTGTGTTCAAATACACCTTTTCTTTGATGAACTACGCGTCTTTCTGTAAATTCTTTCTGTAAAACAAATAACGCAGAGGGTAGTACGTTCGTTTAAAAATGTAATATGTATATATATCATACATAATCATGCTTCCTAAATTACTCAATACTGTAATAGCTTTCGATTTCGAATGAATACGTACTATTTTTCTATGTAACATTCATAACAAACTTTGAGTATTAGATGTTTATTTCTGAAAAGTTGTGATGGTCACTTTATGATATTACCTGCAACAGTTACGTGACCAAACTTGTCGCTAGAGCTGCGCTCTGATTGTTCACAAAACATTGTTTTCTCACCTACATGGTGGTCGTAATTACGAAGTCGATCAAAATTTATCATGACTTAAACTAGTGTTCTTTCTACCAGTCATCAAACCGTACATTTTTTAATTGAGGCAAAACTTTGGTTCTATATACAGCTTATGTACGACGCCTTCTATGTATCGGCAAACTCTGTTGAAGTATTCGACCTAATCTTCGATACTATATCATCCATGCTTTCTTTTTCTCTCGTTTTCATTACTGTTCATGGCATTCTATAGTTGTATGAAATATTCTCTATGCTCCCTTCACCAAACATACGCACACACACACACAGACACACACACACACTCTCTCTCTCTCTCTCAGTTTCTTTTGTCCATAAGTTTTTTTCTTTAATGCATACAGCAAGATTCGGCAAATAGATTCATGTGAAATTCTTGGACCGAAACGTTAAGAAATATTATTATATTTTATATTCAAAAGATTCTGACAGTTTTAAGTCATCAGTATAATAACTAAGATGTCCGCGAGCACACACACACACACACACACACACACAGACACACACACACACACACAGACTCACACTACGCACGCACATACGTGTGTGTGCATCCCTGTGAACACCGTTAAGAATAATGCAAAAAGCATTTATTATGCAGTGTCATAGATGGAGAAGTGCTCTTGGTGATATTTTTTTCTAGTCTCAAGTGTCTTTCAATAAACTACGATTTACTTGCGGGTCACACTAGTTATGTAAGTTATTACAGCGTATTTCACTTAAAGTTTTATCCTGTATAATATTCAATATTTGGGTACGCTGTGTTCTGTCGTATATATTTCATGGTTGTTTATAGATTCATACATCCATTTCCGATGATACTTCAATAATTGGCTACTGCTTAACAAACACCATTTCGCATCACTTTCAATCTTCCTATAGGGTATGGTATCAGTATAGGTACATACAGTTCTTATCAAAAGTTTCACGTATGCTATTAAGATATTCAGTATGTACTTACCAACCGGTACATTTTGTTGTTCTATAATTTTGTTTCTTTGAAAAAAAAAAGAAAGCCATAATACATGGTCTTGTGCTATAAATATTGGTTCGGGGTTCCTGGATTAATGTTTGAAGACTTATTGCTAAATTTACTTTAAATTTACGTTTATTTGTCTTAAACGATGAGCAAGCCATTATTCTCTATGAGTACTAAAAATAACATATTTCTTCAGTCATTCTTTCACAGCTACTTGTATTCAGCTTCGTATAAGAGTATCATCAATTTTGTATACTGCTACGTTTGAAGTTCCAACGTTATCTATTGACATTTTTGCTATTTTAATTTTTAGTTCCCATTGCAGATGACTATTTTGGGATCTTTTCGGTTTGAACGGCAGTTTTTAACATAATTTCTACGTAACTAAAAAAAAATTAATCTTCGTGCACTGGTAGAATGTATTTATAAAACATCTGTTTTTCTTGGCTTTATTGAGAAAATTCTATAGTTTGTAAGATATTTGTTGTTGTTTTTTTCTTCAATTTCTGCAATTTCAACCAATCAATGACGTCCATTGAGGTAAAAAAAAACATTCTGTGCCATATGAATATGTCCCTCGTTTAAGAAACAGATTGGGTTTATTTACATGTGTGAAGAAAAAAGATACCTTTCCCCCCACCCCTAGCCCTAACCTTAACTAACCCTAACCTTAAAACAGATTGAAATGCAATAGATCGATACTAGGGTCATAATTATGGGTGACAATTTCATATGACACCGCTAGAAAAAACTGCCGTTCAAACCGAAAAGATCCCCATTTTGTGTTATGAAATCAGTTGCATTACATTATCTTCAGAATTTAACTTCAGCTCCCCATAGATAATTTGGCCTGTTTTAATACTTTGCGCTTTTACCTGATTCATTTGCATTAATTTTTGTTTGATGTTTGTTCTCTCTGTTATGCTTCATTTTGAATCTTTTGAAGTTACTCTTTGTACGCGGTTTTCATTAGAGTTTTAGCTAATCAGAAAAGAATTTTCCATCTCTGAGGACTATTGTTCTTATATTTCGTGCTCTTAATTTTCTACCTGACCCACTAGACAACTGATGTGAACGCACATTAAATGTGTTTTTGTAACTAATTTTTGTTCTTAAACAAACATCATAAATTTTTACTTAAACATATTACTATATATTTTCATTAAAAAATATTTCTTGCATGTTAAGATTATTACTATGTTCTCATAAAAAACTCACAGCCTAGTTCCCTAATTTGGTTAATAACTCGTAGTATTTTGTCTCTTCAAAGAAAATAATAAACAGAAATACATTAAAAAAATGGTATTTGGCGTCTACATCACATACGTATAAACATTTATCTCTGCTTTCATCATTCTGCTGATGACGTTCATATCTAGAAGTTACTATTGTTTTTATTTTATTTGTAGGAGTTTGTGGCGTTCATGTAATTTTTATTGTTTGTTGTTATTATTTTTCTTATTCTTATTGTAATTGCTTTTATTATTGCTGTTGTTGTTGGTATGTAGCAGTAAGCCACTTTTACTCAAGTACACCTATGATCAAATGTGTCGCTGTAGTGCTAGACCCCTCTTTGTTTGGAAGTAGTATATGAGGATTTTAGTAATCATTGTGTCATGCCTCCTTTTATTTAACGATTTTAGCGTGTGATTTGAGTGAATTTTTTTCAGCTATTCGAGTGGACTGAATAACCACACAGAGATTACCGCAGTAACACTTCGTCAAACAATTGAACCACTTCAAGCATATTACTATATATACCCGCGTCACATTTTCAAAGTTGGCTTTCTGCCTATTCCATACAAATCATTATCGTATCTTCTGTTATTAAAATAACAAAATCTGCTTGCACATATCACACTTTGTTCAAATGGTGGCTTAACAAAAATAAAATAAACAATATGAGAAGCCAGTATAACAGACTAGATGAATAGGAAGTAAAAACCAATGCCCGTTGAAACAAAGTTGTCACGTTGAGATATTATAAGCTTCTTGTGTGTATCTTAGTGAAGGGTGAAAGATGGAGATAGAAAGTGAGAGAGAGAGTGAGAGAGAGAGAGAACAAGAAAGAGTGTGTGAGAGAAAAGGGAGAACAAAGCGGTATGTGACAGAGAGAAAGAGAGAGTTAGGAAATGTTCTTAAAGACAATATTTTTCTTCTCAGATAACAAAATATAAAAATTTCTATCTAAAAAGATATATTTTTTTTGTGCGTAGGAATCTAAATGTTGTGCAACACAGGGGGGCATGTTTGGCATTAAAAGAAGCAATCTAATCAACAGTTAGGTAAGTATTCGTATATGTATAACATACACACACACCACATACTCATCTACACGTATATGTACACACAGGCAAACACATACGTGCATACACATACATACAATATTTTATGGAAGGTGGCATTACACTTGTTTCGTTGTGCGGCATATCTGACTGAGTTCTATATCAGAGAGTGTTTATTCAATGCATAACATATACTATAAACGTCCTCAATATGACATGTTAGTTAGTTAGTTAGTTAGTTAATTTTTGGCTCAAAAAGCAAAAAGCAAGGCCATGTAGGGGGACATGGAGTTATGTACAGGGTGGTGCTCATGTAAAGAGTTCAGGCCACTTGTGGTCAAGGGAGACTTTGAACCGAGCGGTCGTCGGCATCTTCACCATCTCGACCGGCAGCTTATTCCACGGATCTGCAACACGGAGGGAGAAAGCCCCTCTCCTTCGATTGAGATGAAATCGTCGCAGATAGAGCTTTTCGGAATGACCTCGCAGCCGACGCTCAGGAGCAGGAGTGAAGAACAGCTCTTTCGAGAGGTTACACTTTCCGCTTATGATGTTGTGAGCAAGAATGAGATCACCACGGCGTCGTCGTTTTTCTAGAGAATAAAGGTCGAGCGTCTTCAGCCTTTCTTCATAAGACAAATTCTTGAGACCAAGAACCATGCGGGTAGCCAGCTTCTGGACTCTTTCGAGATGCTGTATGTCTTTGAGGAGATAAGCAGAAGAGGTTTGAATCCCATACTCTAATATGGGTCTCACCAGCGTGACAAAGGAATATGGCTGCTGTGAGCATTCCGAATGACCGTCGAATCAAGAACATGTGTTTATATGTATGTATATATGTATGTATATATGTGAAGGCGTGGCTTAGTGGCTAGGGCATTCGGCTCACGATTGTAAGGTCGTGAGTCCGATTCCCGGCGACGCGTTGTGTCCTTGAGCAAGACACTTTATTTCACGTTACTCCAGTCCACTCAGCTGGCGAAAATGAATAGTTCCTGTATTTCAAAGGGCCGGCCCTGTCACACTTTGTGTCACGCTAATCTCCCTAAGAACTACGTTAGGAGTACGCTTGTCCGTGGATTTCTCAGTCACTTGCACGTTAATTTCATGAGCAGGCTCATCCGTTGATCGTATCAGCTGGGACTCACGTCGTCGTAACCGACGGAGTGCTCCTGTATTTATATGTATCTGTGTGAACACCCATAAATAAACACATAGGTTCAACACTACGTATGCCTATATAATCTTCCCAATCTTTATTTCCTCCTCTTATTCTTATAATTAGTGGGTTGGTAGAATTGTTAGAGCGTCGAACAAAATGCTTAACTTTATCAAAATACGACAAACCTACCTCATTTAGTAATGAATATAGGAAACAACTTTTAGAAGAAAACTGCGACCATCATGCAAATATGGGTCGTCTGATCAGACGACAGCGTATGCACTTTTGATGTCAATGCGTCTAACAGCTCCCGAAGGTTTCCTCTCTACAAGGGAATTTTCCTTGTTTACAATTATATTGTTTGTTTAAATTTCTTTTGGATGCAAAATGCCCTTTCCATTTTGGTACCTTGTGCTTGTAATATTTGAGTTTCTACGAGCTATGATTTTAATACGAGCTGGCAGAATCGTTAAGACGCCGGACACAATGCTTAGCAGCAATTAGTCCGTCTTCATGTTCTGAGTTCAAATTCCGTCGCGGTTGACTTTACCTTTCAGTCTCTCGGGGTCGATAACATAAGTACCATTTGAATATTGGTGTCGATTGAATCGACCGGACCGATCCACCGAAATTGATGGCTGTGTGCCAAGCTTTGAAATCATTATTGTTGTTGTTATTATTATTTTTATTGTTAATGTTATTATTATTGTTATTATGTGATGAAAATTCACTGCTTATTTTATTAGGTATGATGGAAAATGTCAGCTGTCTACAGCCAGCAGACTAAGGTGACACTTGTCGTGCTTCAAGAACCATGCGAAGAATTTTTGTAGGTCCAAGCGATGCTGATTTTTGTAGGACTTCTTCCTTCGTACTTGCACCGATCTTTTTGAGCCATGTTGGTAGTTGAGTGTTGATACTTCCAAGTACACCAATTACTATTCGTATCACGTCTACTCTCCTCATTGATCACAATCTTCGTATTTCCCACTTCCAAACGTTACAGCTGTTTATTTATTTTATTATGTTGTTTCACATTGATCCTGTTGCCAGATCACTATTATTACTACTACTACTACTACTACTACTACTACTACTACTACTACTACTACTACTACTACTGTTGGTATTATTACTGTTATTATCACTGTTGTTATAATAGTGGCTATCAAAAATACAAGAATTTTATGTAATATAAATGGAGGTAAAGAAGGTTAGCTAATCCAGTGATGTACTTTCTGATGCCCAGATTTATGGCAAATGAAGACGCGTTACGTTGGTGTAATGGTTATCGCGGTGGTCAGAATATTACGATATTAACTGGCGTTTTCTATCCATATTTTCGCACTTTGTGGAAGTGTTTATGAATTTAGCCAAATACATATTTAATATGTATATGTAAATGCCTCCGTTACAAGAGCAGAACGAAATAGGTGAATCAGTTTAATATTTCGCTTTTCGATTTGGTTTGCAAGATTCTTTATTTGAGTTCGTGTGTTGAAGCATATTCTTTTGTGTCTGGGAAGAGTCATTTTCTTTTTGTGCCTTATAATAGTTTAATATTTGATTTTTAATTATAACGTCATAGATCACATGAGTTTCAATTGTTTTACTAGGCAATACTGGTATGTTACTCGGTAAAAGTTACATAGAAGAATACTTCATAACGATGAAACGCCAGAACTTCAGAAGAAAATTATAATTCAGTCCTTATTTACCATTAAGCGGTTAACTGTAGAAATGTGTATAAACATAGAAAAACCATGCTTTTATAGCAATTAAATACCAGGTGGTTATTAATTTTACGTTACACGTGAAATAATAGTGAGAACAAAAATGAGTAATACTACAATCATAAATCATAAAATGTATATATATATAATTTTCTATTGCTAAAATTTGTATGTGTATACATCAAGGCATCTGAGAGAACACATGCTTACGTTAACAAAAAGTTGAGTCAGTTAAAATATATAGCAATATTCATATTCGTACTGTTCATATACCTATCTACATTCATGACATTCAGACACCCGATTTCCAGAATTTATGAAAGGATAAAATTGAATAAATACAGCTGCAACTTCTGAGTGAGTTAACAATCCGGTTTCTATAAAATTACAGGTTTTGGTCGTATCTTTATGTTTTTGAAATTCATACGGATTCAGACTCATTGGTCTGGTTAATAGGATATATATATATATATATATATATATATATATATATATATATATATATACATATATGTATGTATGTATGTATGTAGTATGTATGTATGTATGTATGTATGTATGTATGTATGTATATATGTATGTATGTATTTATGTATGTATGTATACATACATGTATGTATGTATGTATGTATGTATGTATGTATGTACGCATGTATTTATATGTATATATACATACATACAAACATACATACATATATACTTATATACACATATACACACACACACACATATATATATATATATATATATATATATATATATATATATAGACCCACTTGGAAATGGATGTGTGGCGTTCAATCATATAATAATATAAATAAAATATATACATATATATATATATATATATATATATATATGCATATATACATACATATATATACATAGATAGAGACATGGAGGGCCATTAGGCCAGACGAGGTAAGGTAGCGAACGCTGGAGGAATGGAATTAATTTTGATGCGACTCAACCTTCGATTTTTCTCTGTCTACTCCTTTCGTTTTCTCTCTCTTGCTTTCTCTAATTCTTTTTTCTACCCTTCTTCCCCTTTCGTTTTTTCTTTCTCAGCCTTTCTCTATTTTTCTTCCCTTTACCGTTTTCTATCTGTATCTCTCTCTCCCTCTGTCCCCTTTACTCACTCACGTGACCATCGTCCACCCTTCTTTTCCTCACGTGGTCACCTTTTTTCTTTCATTCTGTCTTACAGACCAAATGCATTTTTATCTGTCTCCTCTACTATCTTTTCTCTTGTCAAAGACAATATTCCATTCCTCCAGCATACGCTACCTTACTTCGTCTGACCTAACAACCCTCCATGTTTGTTTACGTTTGGTTTGTTGCATGTTTCGTCTGTCCTGTTTTTGTTACCAGATTTAACCCTCCGCAGATCCCAAATTATAATTCGGTTCGCGGGAGCAACTGCTTTTCCAAGGCCTTATCTTGACGCTAATTACTCGAAATGAGGAGTAGATAGACAGCCGACAATTGATGAAGGGTCGTTTTTTATGTTACGTGTCTTGTTTTCCAGCTGTTTCTCTCATTGTTCGCATAATAAAGTTTGTCTTCGTATTTCATGTTGTTTACGTTTTGTGACGTCCTGTACAAATATAAATAAATATATATATATATATATATAATACAAATAAGAAAATGGAGGAACAATTTCATTTCAATCATCAACTTACAGATATTACAATTTCATATCATTTATTATTTATATAAAAAGGAACATGAAAATCGAACAAAACAATATAAATCAATATGCAAATTAATAATACAATAAAAATAATACAAATAAACTGCTCCTTACAGCTGTTTCAGCCCATAGATAGAAAGTATCTCATTCTGCCTATATTAGTCAAATGTATTGAGGTAATAGGCAGTTGAAAATGAGGTACTCAAGGCCTCATCACCAGCAGTATATTGGATAATTGATATCCCGTAGTGGGTTACTCTCATAACCCCTATCTCACTTTCGTATATATATATATATATATATATATATATATATATATATATATATATATATATATATATATACGTGTATATGTATGTACATATATGTATTTATATATGCATATATATATACTTTATTTATATATATACATACATATATATATATATATATTATATATATATATAATATATATATATATATATGCATGTATGTATGTATGTATAGTTTAGTACAATCAGCAAGTTGTCATAATAGGGCTCAGAGCTTCAAATGCCGGATGTAAATGGTATGATGCATTCTCATCGGCTATAATGACAATAGACGTTATAAAAACTATACATATATAAATTCCTCTATTTACCTATCATCGAGGTCTCATATTTTGTTGTCATTTATTATTATTATTATTATTATTATTATTATTATTATTATTATTATTATTGTTGTTGTTGTTGTTGTCACTATTATTATTATTATTATTATTATTATTATTATTATTATTCAGTAGTTTCATTTATATATCGTGCTTCCACTTCACTACCGAGCGCAGCTCTGTGTGCCTTGGGTATGTGCTGTGATTTGTTGTGATGCTCTGATGGTTATTGTATGGAAAGTGTTCTGCGTAAGATGTGTGCAGTGCCTAGTAGTGCAATTTTCTCTATGTTATATGTGTTTGTAAGTCCTGGTGTTTTTGTTATGTATTTGTCTGAATATTTTTTTATAATGCCCTAATGCACCTATTATGATAGGAATTGTTTCTGTTTTTAGATTCCACATTCTGGTTACCTCTATTTCCAGGTATTTGTATTTTGAAAGTTTCTCCATTTCTTTTAGAGACACGTTGTCATCCGCTGGTATTGATACATCAATTAGAAAACAGTTTTTTTCTTCATGATATCTGACAACTATATCTGGTCTGTTGGCCTTAATTTCTCTATCTATGTGTATCGGCATATCCCAGAGTATGGTTGCTTTATCGTTTTCTGTGACCTTTTCTGGTGTGTGCCTATACCATCTTTTTTTCTGTTGTTATTCCATAATGTTTGCATAGTTTCCGGTGTATATGAGTCCCAACTCTGTTGCGTCTGTGAATATATTCCTTCTTAGCCAGGAGTGGGCAGCCAGAGATAATATGATGTATTGTTTCTTGTCCCTCTCCACATATTCTGCAGTTACTTGTTATATTTCTTTTCATTACATGTTTTTGGTAATTTCTGGTGGGGAGGCTTTGGTCTTGTGCTGCAATTAAAAGTCCCTCCGTCTCTGCTTTGAGTCCTGAGCTTCTCAACCATTGCTGGAATTTTTCTTTGTCTGTTTCTTTTGCGTTTAGTTTAGTCCAGTATTTACCATGAAGGGGCTTTTCTTGCCATCATTTTATCATGGTTCGTTGCTGTTCAATTTTTAGTTTGGATTTCATTTGTTTTATAGCTTTTGTTGTTTCTTCTTCTTCTTCTTCTTCTTCTTCTTCTTCTTCTTCTTCTTCTTCTTCTTCTTCTTCTTCTTCTTCTTCTTCTTCTTCTTCTTCTTCTTCTTCTTCTTCTTCTTCTTCTTCTTCTTCTTCTTCATATTTATTAGGTGGTATGATTTCTTGTTTGTATTTGTCAGCTTCCTTAAATACTGAGAACAGTTTTTTGTTTTGCAAGTGTTTTACCGCTATTTGTATCAGTTTTCCTTCCTTCTGAAGTAGATATTTTTGCAGTCCTATGGTGGTTATTTTATAGTAGTTTTCCAGCTGTATAAGGCCTCTACCACCTTCTATACGTTGTATATATAGTCTTTCTATGTCAGATTTTGGGCGATGCATCCCAGATCCTGTCAGTATTTTTCTTGTTTTCCTATCTATTTTGGTCAGTTCTTTTAGTGTCCAGTTAAGGATATTGTAGCTGTAACTTATAACTGGGACGGCTAAAGTGTTGATACCTATTATCTTGTTTTTAGCATTGAGCTCTGTTTTCAGTATTGATCTAACTCGTCTATAATATTCTTTTTTTATTTTCTCTTTCATTTGTGTGTGTTGTGTCTTATCTAGTTCATGGATTCCTAAGTATTTGTAAGTTTGGCTTTGGTCTAATTCTTTTATTTCATTGGTTTTATCTAGTGTGATGTTGCTACTCTTAACTAGTTTTCCTCTTTTCATGGTTACTTTGGCGCAGTTTCTCTAATCCAAATTTCATATCTATTTCTTTGGTAAATCCATGGACTGTCTTTAGTAGTGTTTCCAGCTGTTTGTCATTTGTAGCATATAATTTTAGGTCATCAGTATATAAAAGGTGGCTGATCGTTTTGCCGTAACATTTATATCCGCATCCAGTTCTGTTTAGCATATCCGATAGAGGTGACAGTGCCAAGCAGAAAAGGAGTGGAGACAGCGTATCTCCCTGGAATATTCTTCTTCTAATGGGGATGGCTTTGGTTTTCACAAGTCCCTCTTTTGTTTGGAGCTGTAGCATTGTTTGCCATTTATTCATAGAGTGTCCTATGTATTTTATAATTGTTGGTGCTACTTTGTTAATGGCTAGTGTTTCGAGGATCCATGTGTGGGGGATGCTATCAAACGCCTTTTTGTAGTCGATCCAGGCCATACTGAGGCCTTTCTTCTTTCTGTGGCTGTCTTCAGTTATGGCTTTATTGATCATTAGTTGATCTTTACAGCCATATGAGCCTTTGCGGTATCCTTTCTGCTCTTCTGGGAACAGGTTGTTTTCGTCCAGGTGCTTCTTCAACCTTTGCGATATCACTACAGTAAATGCCTTGTACATTGTAGGGAGACAGGTTATTGGTCTGTAGTTTTCTGGTTTTGCTGTCTCATTTGATTTGGGAATTAAGATGGTTTTCCCCTTCGTGAGCCATTCAGGCATTGTCTCTGGCTCTGCTAGTATGTTTTTAAAATTTTCAGCCAGCTTTTTGTGCATTCCTGTTAGATATTTCAACCAGAATTTGGGGAGCTTGTCATAACCAGGTGCCTTCCAGTTGCTTAGTCTTTGCAGTGCCTGGGTGACCTCTTCAGTTGTTATGGGGGTCCAAAGTTGCTCAGATGCTGAGTTTGTTGTTTTATTATTCCTTTTTTTTTTGGTTGTTCGTTCGCCGACCATATTTCTCTCCAGAATTCTTCCACTTCTTCTGCCGTTGGTGCTGCAGTGATTTCTATTTTATTTTTGCCAAGTTCAAAGAAACGTTGGCGTTTCTCGTACCGGTGGATCTTTTGTGCTTTGGCAAGGATATATTGCTTCAGCTTTTCTTTTATCTCAGGCAAATATTTCTCTGTGATGTTATATTTGCGGAGTATTTTTGTTTTCTTTTTGTTGCTCAGTAACGTTGATTGTTTGCTGATTTCATTAAGAATCGACAGGTCTTTTCTAATTTTTTAAATTTTATTTGGATGTTATTTATTCACAGGGTTTGTTTGGGTGGTGGTACCCCTGTGTGGATGGGTTTGAGTGAGTATCCAGCTTCTTTTGTGGCTGCAGTGGCTGCTGCGTATATTAAGTCATTTAGCTCAGTGATTTCGCTTTTTGTTTCAGTGGCTATTAGTTCCGTGACGGCTAGGTTTATGTTGTTTATAATTGATGTTGTTTTGTCTATTTTGATTTTTGGGAGGTATGGTCGGTGGTCCATTTTGAGCTCTGTGGTTTACATATATACGACGGGCTTCTTTCAGTTTCCGTCTACCAAATCCACTCACAAGGCTTTGGTCGGCCCGAGGCTATAGTAGAAGACACTTGCTCAAGGTTCCACGCAGTGGGACTGAACCCGGAACCATGTGGTTGGTAAACGAGCTACTTACCCCACAGCCACTCCTACAGTTGTCTAGAAAGATTTAAATGGCGGTGCCCCAGCATGGCCACAGCTCATAAGCTGAAACTAGAATCAATCAATCAATCAATCATATTCATACAGTAGAGTTACATCTTGCTAGCTATCTTTATATGTTTAGGCGCAGGAATGGCTGTGTGGTAAGTAGCTTGCTAAACAGCCACATGGTTCTGGGTTCAGTCCCACTGCGTGGCATCTTGAGCAAATGTCTTCTGCTATAGCCCCGGGCCGACAAATGCCTTGTGAGTGGATTTGGTAGACGGAAACTGAAAGAAGCCTGTCGTATATATGTATATATATGTATATATATGTGTGTGCTTGTGTGTCTGTGTTTGTCCACCTAGCATTGCTTGACAACCGATGATGGTGTGTTTACGTCCCCGTCACCTAGCGGTTCGGCAAAAGAGACCGATAGAATAAGTACTGGGCTTACAAAGAATAAGTCCCGGGGTCGATTTGCTCGACTAAAGGCGGTGCTCCAGCAGTCAAATGATTGAAACAAGTAAAAGAGTAAAAAAAGAGAGTAGACTTCGATTCAACTGGAAAAATTTGCTAGACGATTATATTGTATGTTAACTGGATACAATTCTTTTATAAAATTTAAACGACTTTAAAATTTTATGTTTCCAACGTGTATATAATACACTGTATTCATTGAGGTATGTAGATAATGCAGCATACTAAACAGCTACAGTTACACTATTAGACGTTACTTTATAATGTTGACTTGCGTTCATACAGGTCTGAAATTTTATAGTTATCCGTTGTTTCTACACTATTAACGATATTATTGCCACTTCTTACTTCATCTTCCTGTTCAGATTTTATTTATAAATTTAGTATTTGATTTTATTATACTGTTATGCATAGGTAGAAAGGAAAGAACTTGAATTCAGGTGTAGAAGGTTATTTCTGCTATTTTCTGTAGGAAATTATTTTAAATTATTTTTGTTATTTTATTTAAAATGTATTCAGAGCTGTCTTCATAAATATTATGCTCTTTTGTTAGCACGATATAATTTTGCTATATGGAAGTAAAAACATTTCAAATAACAATTGTTTAAAATTACTCGATTCTCACTTTATAAAATTTTGCTGCTACATGTAAATTTTAATCGCTATTGTCATATCTCTCACTCACTCACTCACTCTCTGTATCTCTCTCTCTCTCTCTCTCTCTCTCTCTCTACACACACACACACATATATATATATATATGTATATATATAATATAAATAATATGTAAATATATGCATTTATACATACATAAATGTGCATACCTACATCTATCTATCGATCCATCTATCCATCTATCTATGTATCTATCTATCTATCTATATATCTATCTATCTATCCATCTATCTATCTATCTATCTCTCTCTCTCTCTCTCTATATATATATATATATATATATATATATATATATTCACTGTATTATCTACATTGATATCAGTGAGAATACACACCAATTCCAAATACATATAATATTTATGACCAAATCTTACACCTGTATGTGTTTATGTACGCATATATATATAAATATATATATTCACCTACGTACACACATATATATATGTGTGTACGTGTGTGCGCGCGCGTGTGTGTACATATATGTGTGTGTGTGTGTGTGTGTGTTTGTGTGTGTATGTGTGTGTGTATGTGAGACTAAGTATTGCTACTGTTTATGTTATCTTCGTTTATTTTCTAACGTTTCGCTTCTAGAAATATATCTAAAAAAAAAAAAAATTGTAAAATAATGCGAACAAGAGTGAAATATATGCAAATAAATTAGCTGAAGTCAGGAAAAGAGTGTAATATTTGATTTTAAATAGACAGTTAAGACGAAAAGAGAAAGCTAAGACACAGAGTGACTAACGATGTATAGCAGCATCCGAGTGTTTGGTCGATACATGGTACAGTAATTTGTAAACGTGTACCACCAAGGTCGACTTTGCCTTTCATCATTTCGGGGTCGTTAACTTAAGTACCAGATGCGTACTGGATTCAATTCTAATCGACTGGCTCATCCCCCAAAATTTTGGGCTTTGTGTCTAGAGTACGAAAGAATATATAAACATGTATTAAGGTGGCGAGATAGCAGAAATGTTAGCACGCAAGGGCGAGTTAGCAGAACCGTTAGCACGCCGGGCTTAGTGCTTAGCGGTATTTCGTCTGCCGCTACGTTCTGAGTTCAAATTCTGCCGAAGTCGACTTTGACTTTCATCCTTTCGGGGTCGATTAAACAAGTACCAGTTACGCACTGGGGTCAATAGAATCGACTTAATCCGTTTGTCTGTCCTTGTTTGTCCTCTCTATGTTTAGCCTCTTGTGGTATTTCGTCTGCCGCTACGTTCTGAGTTCAAATTCCGCCGAGGTCGTCTTTGCTTTTGATCCTCTCAAAAGCAAAGGGTCGATAAATTGAATACCAGTTGCATCCTGGGGTCGATATAATCGATTGGCTCCTCTCCAATGATTTCAGGACTTGTGCCTAGAGAAGGAAAGAATATATAAACATGTATTTTTTTTATTCTCTTACTTATTTCAGACATTTGACTGCGGCCATGCTGTAGCACCGCCTTTAATCGAACGAATCAACCCCAGGACATAATCTTGGAAGCTTAGTATTTATTTTATCACGAACACATACACACACATATGTATGTATGCATGTATAAAAATGAATCTAACCCTCGAAATGCACTCCACCATAAAGAGCAAAAGAGAACCGAAGTCTATGAAAAGTCTCCTAACAAAAGCCCAAGTACACTCGGCTACAACATTGAAACTGCCACTTAAAAAAAGAAAACTGCAGAAGACCTAACTGGTATATGCGTCAACCTAATTGAGGGATCAGAGGTCAACTAAGGTCAACGTTTTACAGTGACAACAATTTCACACGTGCTCCGGAGAACCTAATGTTAACTTGTATTAACTTGCTCAGGGTGTCGAGAGCAATACATATGCCAAACCAAACACAGTCTACTCCAAAAAATGACTCTACACAGATACCTTCTTCTTCTTCTTCTTCTTCTTCTTCTTCTTCTTCTTCTTCTTCTCTTCTTCTTCTTCTTCTTCTTCTTCTTCTTCTTCTTCTTCTTCTTCCTCGCTGTCTCCTTCCTCATTAACTGCTGCTTAAACAATCAAAACTCAGAAACCACATCCATCATATTAAATATCTCTTCACATCTGCTACTACCTACCTTCTGAGCCTTCACAAAAGTAAAGAAGTGAGAGACAGAAAAAGGAAAATATCCTACATATTTGAAAACCATGGAAATATTTTAAAGAAAATATTTCATTTCACCATAATTTAATAGTCGTTGATGTTATACTCAGAGTTAACAAGTCGCAAAGACTGAAACCGATACTAAAATTATTTTACCATTTTCTACCTTGTCCAATTTTCCTTATATATTTCAACCCGTGTGTTACTTTTCAACCTTCTACACACACACGCACACACACACACACACACACACACACACACACCACACACACACACACACACACCACACACACACACACACCACACACACACACATATATATATATATTTATATATATATAAGTATGTGTGTATAAACACATTCGTACATCCATAAATTTGTGTGTGAGCGTGTGTGAGCGTGTGTGAGCGTGTGAATGAGCGTGTGTGTGTAAGAGTAGATAGCGTAACAAATATATGTGCATAAGTAGAGTTTTATCCATGCTTGCAAGAAGCTTGTTTTTCAAGATCACTTAGCTGCTAATACCTTTATATAGATCGGACTGATATTTTCCCGCTTTGCTTACGACTTATCAAACACGGTTTTCCTGTGAACACAGAGCACGCAAACGGCCGAAAAGGCTTAGCGAAAATATATTTCTTAAAAGTTTAAACAATTTGCGAATGACAGCTCATTATATAATAGTTTCAGTTTGATAGACCATCATTAATGACCACAGTTCTAGTATCATCTGGGCTGCGAATTCATACGTACGGCGAGTCATAAATCTATGTAAAACAAAAATATATCTTGTTTTCTTATGAGCTGTCGTTAATTGCACCTAGAATAAGGGACTTGCTCCACTAGTTCGTTTGTCTCGTTTTAAAAAGCATCATCATGTGCTTACATTTACTATCCAACCTTGCGAGTAAAATTATCGAAATTATGAATGCTTCAATATATACATAGAACATTATTTGTTGAGGTTACTTTTACAGATATGATATAGAAAGTATAACCAGCAGTGGTTTATGGTATTACGTTTCGTAAACAAGACGCCGGATGTAAACAAAAATTGTGATCGAAGATGAAAAATAGGTAATGAGCGATTATGCCATATTTCCTGGGGGTTTATACCTTCATCAGCAACCATCTATCCCATTGTAGCGTACACTTGAGTGAAATCCCTCTCCTCTCTATTATATATACATACATACGAACGTAGTAGATAACAGCCAGCCTTTGGTCCCTGTTGTGTCCACTACTCTGATTGGTTGGTATTGGCGCAATTTTTCTGTTGCTCTATCGCGTGCCAATATGCAGCCCAATCAACCGCAGCCTTCAGATCACGTCACGTGTGACAGCCTGTTTTTCTTTCTCAGCTGAGCCTACAACTCCTTATAAAAACCCTAACTTTTCCTCGTCTCGACGTCATTCGGTTCCAGACCTTTTAAGATCTGGCTTCTGACCACACAAGATACCGTCAGTTCCAGCCACCACACAACGGCAGCCTCGTGGGACTCACCAACTTCGTCCAACAGCATCACAGCAACCTCTATCTCCGTCGCCACGTCAACATTTCTCTATGTACTCGCACTGGTCACAACACTGCACTGTTCGTGAATTACTTCACCATGGATCAGCAGCGAATATACAACCTGCGAGAACTCTTGTACCAAGTGACCCAGGCAGCAGCAGCATCATAGCCACAACTTCACGTACGACATGTACCGCAACCGGCTTTGCATCATCGCTGCAACTTCATACAGTATTTCAACTGTCGTTTACAATTGGATACGAACTGGTGTTTAACATTCTTTTATCTATGAACTTACTCCTCACTTCGATGGCTACAAACTCTTTCACTGCCTCTTCTCCATCACCATCCTTATATGTTCTTAACATGCAAACGTCTATGTTTACATACACATGCATACATCATATTCTCATGACGGCCCGTCTATTATTCTGTATATATGACGCTCACACACAATCACACATGTTGACATATCAATAAATCTTCTCTTAAACATTCTACCCGGCTGTGTCTCTTATTTCCCCCTGGCACATATATGCATTATTCTTTTTTATATTTATTGTATCGACCGTGTGATCTACAAAGGAGCCATTTTCATCACCTCGCTTCGCACCGACGTCACAAATCGGCGACCCGTTCCAGCTCCTTGAAACTGCAAAACTATTATAATGGGAGGAGATACTCCACAGGTATCTAACCCTTCACTTCAATTACACCATTAATCATCCAATAACTTTACGCCGCTATATGTAGTGGCTATTTGAGCAATGTGTCCGAGTAATTATGATTAATGGGTTACATGGCTGCTGATGAAGGGGAAAAATCCCCGAAATATGGCATTTAGTCCATTTCCCATTTTTCATCTTCGATCTCATTGTTTGTTTACATCTGACGTCTCGTATACGAAACGTAGGCGCAAAATTCAGTGCTAGCTATAATTTCTATAGAATATCTGTAGAAATAACATTAACAAATAAGGTATAATATATTTTATAGTATATTATGGTTGCATAACAAAATACCTCGTACCTACAAACCATTAATACAAAGAACAGTATATCGTTGAAGGGTATGATTGGAGCTTCAACGCAGTTATATTCCCGAATATCATAGATATGACCCTTCTGCAAAATCTCTCATCCAGCACTTTAAACAAACACAAATGCTTCTGTGCGAAGGTCAAGCAAATCATAGTACTGAGACAACTGAATGATAGCTTCCAAAAGGTAAACATTTCAGGCGTTTGAATACAAGTGTAACATGTGCATTTCAAATAACAGAATTAATCCATGTCAAGGAATTAGGCAATGCTTCCTTGTTCAAATACTAATCGTCATTTGTAGCACAAGGGGTGGATTCTTATGGGATTTCGTGCAACACCCAACCTCCACTAACTGGCATCATGATTCACAAAATCACTCGTGCTTAATGATTTTTCAAATGGAGATCAGAATAAAAATTGTGGGTCTTGCCTCTGTACAAAGGTGTTTCATCGCAACTTTTGAATCGTGTGTACACCAAGAGTGTATACCTGAACATTAGAAGGAGGCTCATTTCCTCATCGTCACGGAGATATATATAAAATCATAGAAGACGGCAACTGGAAGATTGAGCCTATATTTCTACCCTGTAGAATATCTTCAGTGGAACATTAGTTATGTTATAGTAACATGTAGTGAATGAGGAGAGTAGATACAGTGCTAATTGCATCGTTCTCAATTGATGATATCCTTTTGTTTCATTACATTGATGTAGTAATTTCTTTTTAGGCTTACATATTGATCCTGTGTAGAATTTCCTTTTCCACACTGAGTCCAGAAATTTTTTATCAGCTATCAGGCTGGCTTAGTAATTCTCTGTCACATCATATGGAATATTGGCAATGGAAATGCTTTTTTCTCCATTCGGTTTCTTTAGTATCTTTCACAATTCTATTCTAATTTTGTGTTTTATTGTAGCTTCTTAACTTCTCTACTTCCTTGTTGCTATGTACCTTATCTAAACCTTTTTTGTCTTCTGTTTAATCAGCTTCTAGTTTGTATTTTTATTGTTTCGTTTTATATAAAGAAGTTTTTGTTTCATTTCTTCATGAAGCATTATTACACTAATCAGTTTTCTTTTGTTTGCTTTCATTATTCTTTGTATTAGTATTAGTATTAGTATTTGTGCGTGTTTTATAACATATTGACTCAGTATCATACAATACAAAGAAGATTGTGCAACAGCAAAATGATGCGTCATGGATGAATATAAAATAAATGAAAACAACCTGCAGGAAAGTCAACGAAAAGAAAATGCATAAGAAGGAAAAAAGAGGATGAGAACTGAGAGACGTAATGGCCAGTAGTGTTGTAATGCTGCTTACTATTATCTCAATGTCATGTCAGGATATGGTATGTGGTTTGTGGTCATTGTGAATTATTCGAGGAAATGAAACTCAGCTATTATTAGCCTAAGTAAATAAATACTCCTGCGAATGTACATCAACTCGGACATGTATATATCACATTTAATCTATGTAGCTCTCTCTCTCTCTCTCTCTCTCTCTCTCTCTCTCTCTTTTTCTTTTCTCTCACTATCGCTCCATCCCCCCCTCTCTCTCTCTCTTTTCCATTGCTATACAATTATATGGATGCATGTGCGTGTATACATATACGCGTAGCTGCTCGTATACAAATATACATAACATGCATGAAAAACATCATATGAGACTAAACTACCAGACATCTCTGCTTGATTTATTTATATATTCTTCGTATCACACAAATTCTAACATACACACATACATATACATATACTTGATACAGAGACACACACTCACACGCACCCATATGTGTGTGTGTGTGTGTATATGTATGTATGGATGGATGTATATATGTATGTATATGATACGATCAGTCAGTGGATCTCACT